>NC_142317.1:8920000-9107500 GCF_054855325.1 Carica papaya
TCAAACAAACTCAATCTTATGTTTATGAGAATGACCATTGTCACTAACATCAAAAATTCCCATTCTCAAACTGAGATAGCCTCAATATTTCTAAAATATGTGGAGGAACGTTTCAAACGCGCCAATAAATCTCTTGCATGTACATCGATGGCTGAATTGACCATTATGAAATATGATGGTCATAAAGAAATTTAGCAACACATTTTGAACATGGTTGAAAAGGCTGCAAAACTTAAGGCATTGGGCATGAACATGGATGACTCATTCTTAGTTCAATTTGTCCTTAATTCACTTCCTTCACAATTTGCTCCATCTAAAATTCACTATACACTAATAATGAACAGTGGAATATGAATGAACTTACTAGCAAGTGTATTCAAGAGGAAATGAAATTAAAGTAAGATGGACATAACTTTACCCTTGTAGTTAATGGAACTATGAAGAATAAAGGCAAATCTAGAAAAGTAAAAAATATTCCACCAAAGAAATAGAATAGACCTAGGGAGAATAACCAAAGTCATGATGAAAAATTTACTCAAAGTTGCTACTTTTGTGGTAAGAAATATCATGTGAAAAAGGAATATAATAAGCATAAGGCTTGGTTCGAAAAGAGAGGTATGAATCTTTCTTTTGTATGTTAAGAATAAAATCTTATTGAGGTTCCTAATACTTGGTGGATTGATTCTAGAGCTATAAGTCATGTTACTAATTTAATGCAAGGATTCCTTATAACTCAGAAACTGAAAGGAAGTAAAAAGTTCCTCTATATGGGAAACCAACTCAAAGTAGAAGTGGTAGTTGTAGGTACCTTTCGCTTGCTATTAGAGACTGGTCATCATATAGATTTTTTGAACTCTTTTTATCTTTATTCGATTTTAAAAAATTTAATTTCATTATCCAAATCAGATGTTGTTGGATATTCAGTTTATTTTAGTTGTGGAAAAACAAGTTTAGTGTTTAATTTAATGACAGTTGGTTCTAGTATTTTATATGATGGTTTATATAAAATTTTCCTGAATCATGAATTTGCACAAGCTTTAGTTACCTTACAATTAAATATTGGATCAAAATGTGGCTTAATTAATGAAAATTCTCCTTTCTTATGGTATAAAAAGCTAGGGCATATCTCTAGGGAAAGAATTGAGAGATTAGTGAATGATGGAATTTTTAAAAATCTTGATCCACTGATTTCCAAGTATGTATAGATTGCATAAAATGAAAGCAAACTAAACATACAAAGAAAGGTGCCATAAGAAGTAATGAGCTTCTTGAGATAATTCATATAGACATTTACGAACCACTCTCAATTCTTTATTTCACTAAAGAGAGATATTTTATCACCTTCATAGATTATCTATCTCGATATGGTTATATATATCTAATGCATGATAAGTCTCAAACCATTGACATCTTTATAGTGTACATTATAGAGGTTTAGAGATAATTAGATAAAAAAGTTAAGGTTGTGAGATCTGATCGAGGTTGTAAATTCTATGGTAGATATGATGAGTCATGATAAAATCCTGGTCCATTTGCCAAATTCCTAAAAAATCATGGCATTCATGCTCAATACACAATGCTAGGTGCACCACAACAGAATGGTGTTGCTGAAAGGCGTAATCATACTTTAATGGAAATGGTTAGAATTATGATGAGTTACTCTTTTGTATCCATTTTTTTATGGGGTGAAGCCTTAAAGACCGCAATGTATATCTTGAACTGAGTTCATAGTAAGGCAATATCTGTAACTCCTTTCGAGTCATGGACTGGTAGAGAACCAGGTTTACGATATTTACATATATGGGGTTATGTAGCAGAGGCAAGAATCTTCAATCCTTATGAGAAAAAGCCAGATTCAAGGACAATATCTGGATATTTGATTGGTTATCTAAATAAGTCCAAAGGGTATATATTTTACTGTCCTAACTATGGTATAAGAATAGTTGAAACCAATAATGCCAGATTCTTAGAAAATGACAAAATCAGTGGGAGTGAAGAAGCAAGAAAAGTAGACCTTGAGAAAATAAGAGTGGATATCCCACCACTATTTTTTCCTCAAGAAACAACTCTTTCTCATCATTTCCAACAAGTTACAGAAAATGGGCTATATAATGGAATTGGTTCATTACCACAAAAAGATGTCATCATTAAAAATTTTATAAAACAACCCCAATCAATACCTTTGAGAAGATCTCAAAGGGAAAAGAAATTTGCTATAACAGATGATTATATGATATATCTACAAGAATCTAATTTTAATATTGGGATAAGAATAAATCCGGTTATGTTTTCACAAGCCATGAAAAGTGATTATAATAAATGGATAGAAGCTATGAAAGAAGAGTTGAAGTCTATAAACCATAATGATGTCTGGGATTTTGTCGAATTACCTGATAATTGTAAAAGTGTCAGTTGTAAATGGGTCTTCAAGACCAAACACGATGCTAAATGCAATATTGAACGATTTAATGTTAGACTAGTGGCTAAAGGTTTTACTCAAAAGGAAGGTATAAATTATAAATGTAGCTTCTCTTTATCTAACAATTATACACAAAACTTCGTAATTTTAATTGATGGAAGACACCTTGAAAGGAGAATTTGTGCTCTTTTTATAGACAAGAGGAGAGGCCAAAGCATATTCAAGGTAATTAAATATGTTGATAACCGTTTCTATTATTGTAGATTAATACCCATAAAATACAATAATTCTATAACTTATTTTAAGGTTACCCATTTCATCAAAGTACTTTTTCTTTTATAATTGTTATCTATTATTTTGAATGTCCTTTAAGTTGGCTTCAACTGTTATAAGTAGATGAGAAAATAAAACACTAAGTTAGTGGATCATCCACTTAATTGCTGAAATTAACATTCTCCCACTTGACCTATAAAATCGATTATGAAAAGTATAATATATGCATATACATTTTATACTAAAATATATTTATTAGTAAAATAAATTTGATATGTGATTGCAATAAAATCATCCAACAACTCTAAAATTACTATACCATAATACTGAAATAACTTATGTTATAAATGTGAATCATAGCGGTCACATGACTTCAATGTCACATTTCCTTCTATACACCACGCACCAATAACTTTTACTAATTAATTCCATAATTCCAAAATAGCCTCTATAATTTATCTTATCAAAACATTCCCTATTGATTAAATACTAAATTGTGCACTCATAATTAAAAATAGAAAATAACATAAACAAACTTTAACGCGTAAAATGTCAATTATTCAACCATTGAAATATCAATTGTCATATTATGAGTTACTCAAAAGACCTAACCTTACAACATGTTCTCAATACATCTTTGAAGGTAATCCTTTAGTTAATGGATTAGCAATCATAAGTGTGGTACTAATATTTTCAATCAACACTTGTTATTTTTGGGCTCTTTCTTTAATAATTAAATACTTTAAGTCTATGTGTTTGGATCCACTAGAATACTTACCATTCTTAGAGAAGAACACAGCTGTAGTATTATCACAAAATATTCTTAACGGCTTAGTAATATAGTCAACAACACCAAGTCTTGAAATGAAATTCCACAACCACAAAGTATGACTTGAGGCTTCAAAACATACTATAAACTCAGCCTCCATTGTGGATGAGGCAATAATAGAATACTTTACACTCTTCCATGAAATTGCCCTATTTGCTAGCATAAAGACAAAATCTAAAGTAGACTTTAAGCTATCACGGTAACTACCATAATCTGAGTCCGAGTATCTAATCACCTCTAATTGTTCTGATCTTTTATGTGTGAGCATATAATATTTTGTCCCTTGAAGATACCTCATAACCTTCTTTGTAGCTTTCTAGTGTTCAATTCCTAAATCACTTTGATACCTTCCCAACATGCCAACAACATAGCTGATATCTGGTCTAGTACAGGTCTGAGCGTACATCAAACTTCCCACATCAGATGCATAAGGAATGTTTTTCATCTGTTCCCTTTCTAAGTCATTTCTTTTGTAC
The DNA here is from genome assembly GCF_054855325.1 of Carica papaya. Taxonomy (NCBI): domain Eukaryota; kingdom Viridiplantae; phylum Streptophyta; class Magnoliopsida; order Brassicales; family Caricaceae; genus Carica; species Carica papaya. The sequence continues at coordinate 8,923,998 of NC_142317.1, forward strand.
TGACTTTTACTTAATTTATCACCCTTAAGAATAGGTACAATACTAGTTGAACATAACTACATATTGAATCTCTCCAAAACTCAGTTAATATATCATTTTTGAGACAAACCTAACAATCCTCGCGAATAATCTCTGATGATTTCTATTCCAATAACATAAGTTGCATCACTCATATCAACCATTCGAAAGTTTTTAGAGAGATATTTCTTTATTTTGTATAAAAAACCAAGGTCACTACTAGCTAGTAAAATATCATTTGCATATAGTACCAGAAATATAAACTTATTCCCACTAATTTTTAGATATATACATTGATCAACACCATTTTTCTTAAATCCGAAAGATATAATGGTATCATTAAGCTTTATATACTATTGTTTGGAAGCTTATTTAAGACCATAAATGAATTTCTTTAATTTGCAAACTAAGTGTTCTTTTCCTTTCTTTGCGAATCCTTCAGGTTGATCCTTATAAATATCTTCATCTAAATTCCCATTCAAGAAAGAAATTTTCACATCCATTTGATGCAACTCTAAATCAAAATATGCTATAAGTGCCATAATGATTCTAGGAGAATCTTTTTTAGAAACTGGAGAGAAGGTTATGATCAAAATCCTTTTGATTAAACACTAAATTGTGCACTCATAATAAAAAAACAGGAAATAACATACATAAACTTTAATGCACAAAATGTCAATTATTCAACCACTAAAATATCCAGTGTCATATTATGGATTACTCAAAAGATCCAACCTTACAACATGTTCTGCATACATCTTTAGAGATAATCCTTTAGTCAATGGATCAACAATCATAAGTGTAGTACTAATATTTTCAATCAACACTTGTTGTTTCTGGACTCTTTCTCTAATAACTAAATACTTTAAGTTCATGTGTTTGGATCTACTAGAATATTTGGCATTCTTAGAGAAGGAAACAATTGCAGTATTATAACAAAATATTCTCAGTAGTTTGGCAATAGAGTCAACAACACCAAGTCTTGAAATGAAATTTCGCAACCACAAAACATGACTTGAGGCTTCAAAACATGCTATAAACTCAACCTCCATTGTGGATGAGGCAGTAGTAGATTGCTTTACACTCTTCCACGAAATTGCCTCATTTACTAGCATAAAGATATAACTTGAAGTAGACTTTAAGCTATCATAGCAACCACCATAATTTGAGTTCGAGTATCCAATCACCTCTAATTGAATTCAACACATCCTAAGTAATATGTATAAACTAGTTGAATTAAGATGTAGAATTCCAAACAAATGTTGAAGAGCAAGGTTAATACATCTACATTATGCAGCTATAGTGTCTACTGTCTTTTTTTTAAGATGTATTGAATTTAATAAAAATATGATGCAATTATAGTGTGATTGAGACACCCTTTAAAAAAAAAAACCTTAATTCTCTTACTCAATTCTCTCTATCTAACTATTATACACAAAACTTTGCAATTTTAGTTGATAGAAGACAACAAGCCCATCTAACAGTTATGTACAAAACATTAGGTTAGAGCAATAACATATATAAACACCAAATTATAAAAGTCATACCTGGCTCTGTTACCAAATGTAAGAAACTTTTATGTTGAACTCATCTTTTTATTGAAGTTAACACATCTTAAGAAAAGAAAGACAGCAGAAAGTTAGAGGCGCATACCGTTCTGAGATGATGCAGCCATAGCGTGATTAAGAGACCCCTTAAAAAAAAACTTTAATTCTCAAACTCACTTTTTCTCTTTATCTAACTATTATGCACAAAACTTTGTAATTTTAGTTAATGGAAGACACCTTGAAAAGGGAATTTATGCTCTTTTATAGATGAGAGGAGAGACCAAAGAATATTCAAGGTAATTGAATATGTTGATAACCGTTTCTATTATTGTAGATTAATTAACTCATAAAATACAATAATTTTACAATTTATTTTAAAATTACCCACTATATCAAGGTACCTTTTTCTTTATAACGGTTGGTTATCTGTTATTTTGAATGTCCTTTAAGTTGATTTTAACCGTTATAAATGGATGAGAAAATAAAACACTAAGTTAGTGGGTCATCCACTTAATTGCTGAAATTAACATTCTTCCACTTGACCCACAAAACCGATTATGAAAACTATAATATATATATATACATTTTATACTAAAATATATTTATTGGTAAAATAAATTTAATACGTGATTGCAAGGTAACTAAAGCTTGTGCAAATTCATTATTTAGACAAATTTTATATAAACCATCATATAAACTATCAGAACCAACTGTCATTGAATTAAACACTAAACTCACTGTTGCATAACCAAAATAAACTGAATATATCCAAAAACATCTAATTTGGAATTAAATTTCTAGAATCGAAGGAAAATAAAAAGTGTTCAAAAAATCCATCTGATGGCTAGTCTCTAATAGCAAGCGATAGGTACCTACAGGTACCACTTCTACTTTGAGATGGTTTCCCATATAGAGGAACTTTTCACTTTCTTTTGGTTTCTGAGTGTAAGGAATCCCTGCATTAAATTAATAACATGAGTTGTGGCTTTAGAATCAATCCACTAAGTATTAGAAGGAACTTCAGCAAGATTTGATTCACAATATATAAAAGAAAGACATAATGTTATGTCTTCCTTAGAGCAATAATATATGTATAAATTATTAATGTAAAATTATATATATAAACTGTTAATGTAATAATATATATATATTAACTGTTAGTGTAATCTATAAATAAATTGGTAGAGCAATAATATAAATAAACTATTAGTAATAATATATATATAAACTGTTAAATGTGCATAATAGTTTTATTGCAATTAAATCAAATGTAGAATACTAAAATACATTCTTACATTTGGTATCAGAGTACGGTTGATAATTGATGTTATAATTAAACTGTTAGTGCAATAATAGTAATATATTATTGCTCTGTCTCTATCTAACTAGACATAATGTTGTAAGAAAGACATAATGTTGAGCTACATATGTAAAATTATACATAAACTCAAGTTTCTTAAGAGTAATAATATATATATATAAACTGTTAGTGTAAAATTATATATATAAACTATTAGTGTAATAATATATATATTAACTATTAGTATAATATATTAAAAAACTGTTAGTGCAATAATATATATATTAACTGTTAATATAATAATATATATATATAAACTGTTAGTGTAATAATATCTATAAACTATTAGTAATAATATACATAAATATAAACTGTTAGATGTGCATAATAGTTTTATTACAATAAAACCAAATGTAGAATACTAAACTATATTTTTACATTTAGTGTCAAAGCAAGGTTGATAACTAATGTTATAATTAATGAAATTTTCATAAGTTATTTCAGTGTATACATGTATTTCTCATCAACACTCTAAATTGGTAGTATATATGTGAGTGTAATTTTTTTGTTCTTTAAAATGTAGGCAATAAATATAGATTATTCTATATATTTATTAGTTAGTTAGAAGGCAAAATAAATCCAACCAAATAATTAAATGACAGATTTATAAGTTAATTTAGCGTATTTTTCTAGATACATGTATAATATCAATAATAATTAAAATACTAATTGTTTTAGATGTTCCGATTAGATCAGGATTTTCTTTGAGAAAAATTTTATTCCTTAATGACACTATCCCAAGTTTTAAGTCGAAGATCCAAAACGCATATCCATATCTATTAAATATTTTATATCTTCTGTACTAGTACTAGTCTTCATTCTTTAATTTCTCTCTTGCCCCGATTTGATAAGATTCCATTGCTATTTGTTAAAATACCTGCAGGCTCAATGTAATTTTAAGTTATGTAAATGCTCTTTTCTCTTTTTGTTTGTACACAATGGAGTGAGGACAAAAAAATTATTGAAGATATAGTAGTTCTAGAGATAATTTGGGCATTCTACTTACAGTGTTAGAAAACATCACATCTTACCTGACATGGTATATTCTATTATATTACAATAGTCCACTCTCAATTCCTTAGTAATAACTTTTCAACCCTTGTATACTCCCTCTCAATTCCTTAAATATACTCCCTCCCACTTCTTGACCAGAGACGACACAACAACATGACTAAAAAAAATATTAAACTTTTTTATATCACTAATGATTCTGCAATAAAAGTCACATTCAGAAAAAAGAAGAAGGGGCTGATGAAGAAAGTAAGTGAACTCAACACTCTTTGTGATGTCAAAGCCTGTGTAATCATTAACAACTCTTATGACTTACAACTAGAGGTTTGGCCTTCCCCTCTTCGAGCCCAACGCATGATTGCCAACTTTAAAAGGATGTTTGAGATGAAATGGAGCAAAACGATTGTAAATCAAGAGAGCTTCCTATCCTAGAGGATCATGAAGGTGATCGATGAACTGAAGAAGCAAATCAAGGACAATCGCGATAAGAATATCACCCATATCATGTTCCAAAGTCCTATTGGGAAGCTGATCCACCAAATCAACCTCATTGATCTCAACTATCTAGGTTAGATCATTGAACAACACCTCAAAGAAATCCAACAAAGGATGGAAACACTTAGTAAATCGCCTCAACCTTAGGGGGCCACAGACAAAAGAGTGATGAAGGGTCTTAGGGAGACATTCGCTCAAATCAAGGAGGATTTTATGATGCTGAAGTTGTAGTAGCTGCAGACATGGTTCATTGATGGGATAAACCCATAAACACAATAGTAGCCTCATGTAGAGTTTGCTAATAGGGAACAAGTGGAGATGATGGTGCCATTCACTGATTAGAACAACCATAATAATGGACTAGTCCAGTGGGTTTAATTACCCTTAGGAATCGAGTATTATGATATTAAATTCTGAATTTTTTGGATTGTTGTTGGAGATGTACTTTAAATAATCAATTATATTCCACTACAGATATGTTGTCAGTTAATATTATGGTATTGATACACTGAGTATCAACACTATATAAGTATTTACCTTACGAAGTTGGAAACTTTATGGGAAGAATTAAATAATTTTATACCCATGTGTCCATGCGATAAATGTACTTATAGGGATTTGATTGATTTTAATTCTTATTTACTATTAGAGTATTTAATAGGCTTTTTAATGGGTTTGAATATCCAGCCAAATAAGAACACAATTCTTACTGTTAATAATAATTAGTTGTTTGAGAAAAAACTCCAACAATAAAATATTTAGATTTTATAATAAGTAGAAAATTTGAACAAAAATGAGTTTATTAAGAGAAATTTGTTGCCAATACAAGTATTGAAAAATGTTGCAAGTTGATAGCCGCTACTAATTAACAAAAAGAATAGGGAGTCAATTTGGAGAATTTATAGGAGAAACCCTTAAGGGAGAGAGACTGATTTGAGAGGAATAAGAAAAGAGATTTCGAGAGCTTTTAAGGGAAAATCAGAAGGAAATCATTTTTAGGGAAGAAAATAAGGAGGAGGAATTTGTGAGATCTGTGAACAAGAATGAGAACTTAAGGGAAATGAGGTAAAGAATTGCAGAAATAGAGACAAAGAGAATTTGGGGGAGATTACGGCATATGTAGGGTTTTTATAACTTAAAACTCGTCTAAATTGGGCTCATGTGACACATCAATTAATACCATTAACAATCAAAGAGTGGAATATATATTTTTTAAAAGTATTAAGAACTAAAATAAAAAAAAGAACCAATTTGAATATTTCAAAATAGTACAGTATCCAAATTAATATCCTGGTCAAAATTTAAACATCACGATTTTTTAGACACTATATCTAAGAAATCTTAAATGAATGAAGTCTATCTCAAAAATAAAATTACAAAATATTATAATTTTTTAACCAACTTTTTTTGAAGAAGAATTAAACTAAACAATTTTAATACTAATAGAATTATAAAATAATACTATATTGATTCAAGTAGAAAATTAAATACTAATTTAATGTGTAGAAACTTCATTACTAATAAATTTTTAATAAAAAATTAAAAAAATAAAATAAAAAATAGTGGCCCCTCTATCCTCTTCTTAAACCTTATTATTAGAAATTGTTTCTAGTAACCCGAACCTCACTTTCTTCTCTTATCTAACCCACTTCCTCTCTCTCTCTCTCTCTCTCTCTCTATCTCCCTGCCAGCTTCACATTGTATAATTATCTCTAGATCTTTTTTTAATTATATGTTTTTACTTTTTTATTACATTAAAAAATTAAAAATTAATTTTTTATAATTTTTTTTTAGAAAATCAATATTCATTACTACTTCAGAAAATAATACATCAAATTCGGGGGTTGAGTCCTCCCATACATGAAAGCACAGAAAGGAACTGGCCAACCACGCAACTCTATGGGCCTCCTTATTACTTTTCCGACTAACCTAATTGACAGAGATATTTTGCGTAAGGCGTAGTAGTGTTTTACAATCCTCCATAAGAAAGCCAAATTCTGACCCATCTTCCACACTAGATTTTAGCATTGTCACCACTTTCAGGGCGTCCATCTTAAGAATACCTAGCCCTTAAATGTTATGGGCGATATGTAGTAAGATGGCTCTGCATGCTAGTAGCTCTACTAAATAACGTGAGTGGCATCTTTGTGACCACCTAAATAAGGTCACCAACATCTTTCCTGATGAATCGTGGATTACTGCTTCGAATCCAACTTCAAATAAAGTGTCATAAACATTGCATTTCTAGAGCCCATATGCTGGAGCTCACAACCACACATGGCTAGGCGGGTTTTGGTGAGATTACATCAGTTCACAGCCACGTATCACCTTAGCTTGTCGCCACTCCTAAAGATACTTCCTCATCAGGAAAAAAGATGTTTTGTCCGCGAAAGCTCTCCATGTTCAGAGTAATTCATTTTGTTCTTGCCATAAATGCCACAAGAATCCAAATATCTCAGCCACTTCTTGCTTCAGGTGGTTCATTACAAAATTTTCCAACCATTGCAAGAGTCTGCCCACTCGAGCATTTTGTACCCTAATACCCAATATCCTTGAGTATCTCTCGATCTTGTCGCACTCAAAGAAAAGGTGTTGAACTAATTCCTCCTCACATCTTTGGCATGAGTTCGTAATGGTAAGTCCCTTCTCCCTTAACCTTGCTTTAACTGGCAGGATGTTGTTGTTCATCAGTCTCCACACAAAATTCTTAATTTTTAGTGGGACATTTACTTTCCAGAGGTGTGTCCACCTGTTAGGTCCTGTCCCTGCCTGGTTCATAGTAAATCCCCTAAGATATTGATATGTCGTCTTAACTCTACAGGAACCATTTTTCGATTAGGCCCAGTTGCATTTATCCTCTCTGCGATTCAGGCTCAATGGTATGCTCAGGATGAGGTTTGTTTCTTCCTCTCTGACTAAGCCCCATATCAAATAAGTGTTCTAGCTCATCATATTCTCATCCATGAGGTCACTTACTAAAATATCCTCAAAACCTTCGATACACGCATTGTGAATGTAGAAATCCCTCTCTCGCAGCAACCACGAGTCCTTTCAAACTTATACATTATAACATCCTAGATACTTAAAGAGTAAAAAAAAGCTAACTAACAAGTAGTTATGAGTGTTAATAATAAGTTTATCATTGAAACAAAAAATATAAATTCCCTATAAAGTGCTCTAAATTTAATATTTACATCAAGCCATAAATAGGTAAACCTAGGTATCAAAATATAAAATACAATTCTTACAAAATAACTACATCAGAGTGTGGATTAAACTATTGCACTCGAATTATATCCTAAAGATTTACTAAGGATCCTTAAACGAGTTCAGACAAGCTTCAAAGGGTAACTCGGGGAGCAGTTCCTCAACTTCCACATCATTTAAGGGACCGTAGAAGGGGGTGAGTTCAATGAAACTCAATAAATGAAACAATATTTAAACCATACTGCTAAGATTTAAAACGTAATTAACCTAAATAGAATTTCCATATAAACCTCTTACCTCCGATGATTGTCATAGGATGAACATATTTAAGTATTTAGAAAAATCCTTTTGTCTTTCTAAAAAAATCTAGTGAACATATTATAAACCCAAGCAGAGCGGGCAAATAGCCAATGTTATAAGCAGGTGTATTAAGTCACATCAGGCGTATTTAACAGGAACCAAATAAAGAAAATATTCAATAGTCTCAGAATAAGCAAAAGAACCATCATACAAAATCATCCTAATACCAACTAAGTATATGGCCGTATTTTATTGAAGTCTTTTACCGACCTTCACGCGAAGCCATTTAAAACATATATATACTGAGAGTAGAATGATCTCCAACTACCACTGTGAATGATAATCAATTTCTATTTCATATCGGTAAAAATTAATGACCACAACCGTACGTTGCTATTGTGGCCCTATAGACCATCACAAATCCACTCTCATAAGAGGAAATGCCAATTCCATTTCTATATCCATTTTAGATATAATCTAATTACCTCGGTAGTACGTCACCATTATGGCTCTTACATATGTAATTGTGAATCCACTCTCGTTAGAGGGAACACCATCATTCATAGGGAATAGTTCACTAATCCTTTCAGATAATAGAGTAGAGAGAGACACAAATCCCTTATAGAAAACAATCAAACATATTTTTATTCTTTTCACTTGTTTATTCAATATCCATATCAATCATACGTTCCGAACTTGGTGGGGTTCAATGACAGATCTGGCTCAAGGCCCACATTCATGATCACATAGCTGGAACCTGGTGGGGGTCTATTAACATATCCGATACATGGCTCATATTACCCAGACTTGCCCATTGGGATATTTATCAGAGCCGGGGTTCCTAGAATAACTTTCTTTGCCATTACGAAAGGTAATGTGAAGGTTCAATCCTACATGCGTTTTAGAATCATATTTTGTAACCCTCATGCATATCAGCTCACATTTCATATTCAAATAAATCGAATAGCAATAAACATAACAATTCATGCATCAAGTCAAGCAATATCCCAATATACTTTATCTAGAAAGTGCACCTAGAACTATAAGAGAAAATACTAAAAAAGCTCTTAGCGAAACTGAGTCGAATAAGTCTTTATGAAAGAAAAAAAGACCACTAGTATTCGTTGGTCAGGCTCCTTAAACTCATACTTTTTCTCCTTCTTTCTTGCTTCTTTCTCTTTCTAACCTTCACTCTTTTCTCTCTCTAGAAACTTCAATAATGTGAGAATGAAAATGGTAGAAAAGAGAGAAGAAGTGGATGTATGTGCAAATGAGGAGAAGAAGAGGGGCTTTAAATAGATTTTGGAGGGCTACGGATGCTTGCCACATGGTAAAAATTCGACTGTACATGTGGTGAGTGGTTGAGGGGAGAATGGTCGACAGTGGGACCCATACGACATGGGGCTACATGCTCGGATGGGATGTGACAGTGGGTTATCACGCCCTCGTGCAACTGCCAGCATGCCATGTTGCGTGTTGCGCGCGCACAGGCATGTTGTGTTGCGCTGTGTGTGCATTGGTGTGGTTGACACGTGGGTTTCCTGTGTTAGGTAACCACGCGCAGCGTCGCGGTCGCTTCTGTAGGCTTTTGGGGATTTTCCTTTTTTTTTCAATTTTTCTTCTTTCTTTCTTTTTCTTCTATTTTTCCTAATTTTCTTGAAAATACTAAAGTGATTATTAAAACAAATTCAATTCAAATAAAATAATAATTTTAAAATAGAATATGATAAAATTTAAAATGCAAAAAAGTTAATAATTAAAATACTGAGAAATTAAATTCTGATTAAAATAAAGTTTAACCATACATTAAAGTACATAGATTCGAGTTAAGGCATGGAATACGCCATGTCTGAGCATATAAGAGAGTTAGGGCATGGAATAACATGAGAAGAGTCAGGGAGATATCTCTTGAGCATGGAAACATAGAAAATATCATGCAATGCGCCATATTCTAGGGGCAATGCAAGACGATACGCAGCGGGGCCTATGCACTTCATGATCTCGAAAGGTCTGACAAAGTGAGTATTCAGCTTTCCTCTCTTTTCGAATTGTGTTTGTGATTTGAAAGAAAATACCTTCAGGAAAACATAATCATCAATGGTGTATTCTAAAGGTTTTCTTCAAATGTCGGTGTAGCTATTCTATTGACTTTAAGTAGTGATGAGGTGCCACTAAATGACAACAACCTTGTCAACAATTCTCTTGTCATACTCCACTATGGGGTGACACTTGTTCCCAACCTCAGTCCAACTAGTTGGGGCTCGAAAAAACCTACCATAAAGAGCTTCAAATAGAGTCGTACCAATACTGGAGTCATAACAGTTGTTGTAGACAAACTCGCAGAGGGGGAGATGCTGGTCCCAACTGCCACCAAAATCTAATACACAGATATATAACATGTCCTTTAGCGTCTGAATGACTCACTCAGATTGCCCATCAGTTTGGGAATGACAAGTAGTACTGAGGTACAGGCTGGAGCCAAGAGCTTCTTGGCAACTATTCAAAAAATGGGAGGTGAAATAAGGATCTTTGTCTGAAACCACAGAAGTAGGAACACCATAAAGACGGACAATCTCCTTAACAAATAGTTGGGCTAGCTTACTACTTGAGTCAGTGGTATTGGTTACAAGAAAGTGGGCAGACTTGATTAACCAGTCTATAATGTCCCAAAAGGTATCTCAGTTTATACAGGTCCTTTGTAAATTTGCGACGAAATCTATGGTCACGTGCTCCCATTTCCATATAGAGATGGGGATATTTTATAAAAGACCACTAAGTCTTTTATGTTTGGCCTTGACTCTCTAGCACGTAGGAAACTGGAAGACATACTTGATGATGTCCATTTTTATACTAGGCAACCAATACTGGTGCATCAGATCACGATACATTTGGATACAATCATGGTGGATGGATAATTTGGATGTGCCTGCATCGTTTATAACATTTGATTAAAACTTAGGGCTACTAGGTACCAAAATCCAGTTGTAGAATCAACATACCCCTCGTTGATCATCTTAAAATCACCCTCACCGTATCCATCAAGGATAAATTAGTTCATGTGCTCCATAATTTTTGAATCCATTAGTCGGGCCTCCCAAAGCCTAATGTGGAGAATAGGCTGGATTCGAATATGGGCAAGGTAGGTACCGTTATCGTGGAAACTCAACCAGAGTCCTTTGATTGTCTCGAGCATTCTCTAGTTAGAAACAATCAACTGTTTTAAAATGACCTTTTCTTTTTGAATAAGGGCATTATCGACTATAATACCCCTATTAGGCTGGCACAGAATCGTGCAGTTGTGATCCCTCAAGAGATCAATCCAACACTTCTGTCTCATGCTTGACTCCTCCTAGGAAAACAAACACTTTAGACGCTCATGATTAGTATGGATCTTAAAAGTTTGTCCGTACAGAGAGCAGTACCATATCTTTAAAGCAAAGACAATGATGGCAAGCTCGAGGTTGTGTATGGGGTAGTCACGCTTATACGGCTTTAGCTGCCTAAAATCATAAGCCACTACCTGACCTTTTCGCATGAGCACACATCCCATACTAGTATGAGATGCATCACAAAAAACCTAAAAGCGTTCAGTATCGTTGCAGAAAACCAACACTAGAGCAATGGCGAGTTGATGCCTGAGCTCGATAAGATTTTCATCACACTTGGGGTCCAAATTAAAATAGAATCCTTCTTGACAAGATTCGCCAAAGGAGCAGCAATACAGGAAAAGTCTCTGATGAATCACTGATAATATCCCATTTATTTCAAGAATTGGCATATTTCCTCAGTATTTATAGGTTGGTTCTAACCAATAACATCATTAACCATGGTTGGGTTAATGGAAATTCTCTTGCCAAAAATCATATGGCCAAGGAAGGATTCGACTAGAAGAGACTCTCACTTACCATGGCGTAGAGACGGTGTTGATAAAAAATCTCCAACACATGAGTGAAGTGGTCAACAAGGTCTTGAGAGTCCTTCGAATACATCAAGATGTCATCAAGGTGGATAATGATGTTCTGATTCAGAACAGGCCTAAAAATCTAGTTCATGAGGCCCATGAAAATCATTAGGGCATTTGTCAGACCGAAGGGCATAACCTGAAATTCAAAGTGGCCACACTGACAACAAAACACCATTTTCAGTATATCTTTGACTCTGACTCGCACATGATGATATCCAAACTTGAGATTAATCTTAGAGGAAACTGATGCGCTATGAAGCTGATCAAATAGATCATTAATGTAGGGTAATGAGTACTTGTTCTTGATAGTGGCCTGGTTGAGCTCTTTGTAGTCGAAGCAAATATAGAGGGTTGCATCTTTCTCCTTCACAAACTACACTAAAGCACCCCAAGGAGAGGAGCTAAGACAGATGAACTTCTTCTCACGTAGCAGTATCAGTTGGTGATGCAACTTTGGGAGTTCCACTCGATCCATTTATTGCGTGAGAATATTGATGGGCTGTGTGCTCGGAACTAGGTCAATAGTGAACTCGTTCTCTTTCTTGGGTGGCAGACCTGGTAGTTCTCTTGGAAAGACATGTAGAAAGTCACAAACAATAGGGATCGTATGAATTAATGGTTCAGGATTCATCCTCCTTGTTATATAGTCTTAAAATGTTTTCAAGAAACATTAATTTACAAAACAAGGTTTTATTTTGATCGTTAAGAGTGTTTTTATTTGGGCAAGTATAAAGTTACACTTTTGTTATCACAGTCAATAATCACTTGAGAGTTATCTAACCAATCCATCCCTAAGATTATATTGAATCCTAAGAAGTCTAAAAGTATAAGATCTACAGTTGACTCCCTACCTCAAATACTCACTTAGCAAATTTTATATACATGTGCTTCTAAACGTACTTTAGAGGTGTTTTTACTTCTAACACTTGCCCTAAGGGATATGGTTTAATTCATAAATTCTCCTAAGGGTTATGGTTTAATTCATAAATTCTTCATAAATTCATAAGACACAAAAGAATGAGTGGCATCAGTATCAATCAAGGCATGGATGGTAGAATTATGAATAGAAAGTGTACCCTGGATGATGGCTAGGGTAGCTCTCACACCAGGCTCATCAAGATGAAAGACTGTTTGTGTGATAGGCCTCACAACATCACAGGGCTTTTGAGGGCAATCCCTCACAAAGTGTTGAGTGCTGCTATACTTATAACATGCATTGTTCAAGCGATGACAGCATCAGTCACCATGGTTTCTCCCACAATGTCTACATGACTAGGTAGGCAGAAAGGGTTTACTAGAAGGTGGCGGTAAAGCAGAAGTAGGTTCAACATGGGGCCCCTTCTCAATATGGCCAGGGCTAGGGTAAAAAATTTTCTCTTCTGTTGTTGCTGGGCACGGATGTGGGTAATGCACTGATGTCAAGCCAAATTGAGATCCTCAATCAGTTGGGCATGCTCAAAGGGCTCAACATAAGAGCTAGGCTTCGGAATGGCAACACAGTCAAAAATGTCAGCCCTTAGACCCTTCAAAAGTTTCGAGCCTTTCGACTCTCAGTGGCCATTAACATAAGGGCAAATAGGACAACTGGGCAAAACGAATAGCATACTAGTTGACAAAGATATTTTCCTAATAGAGGTCTAGGAATTTCTCATCCTTCTTCTCTTGAACATAAGCTGGGTATAAGTTATCTAGAAAAACATCCATAAAAATATCTCAGGTGGTGGGTGTCAACAAAATATCCTTCTTGAGCCGCCACCAATGCTCAGTTTCACTTGTAAACATAAAAATAACTAAAGGAACCTTCTGTTCCTTGGTCAGGTACATGATAGGGAAAAATTATTCTATCTATATAATCTAGGTTTCTATAGCTAAAGGATCATGTCTACCATCAAAGAAAAAAGATTTTAGTCTCCAAAACTCATAGATGTTCTAGGAAATGGATATGTCTATTGAATGAAAGTCGGGAGCAAGGGGTAGTTGGCGCTGGTTTTGACCTATAGCAACGATCAGTCCCTAAGTGGCTCGGAATAGCTCGATAAACTCAGCCCAGGTTGGAGCATCTTGGACCTTAGGTCTTTCTATAAAAGGTCTACCTTGAGTAATTTAATTCCTACAAAAAAAAGACAACAAATGGATGACTATAAATAAAATGTTATTTCTCATTCTAAAAATTTCATTAAAGCTGTTCTTAATCTAAACAATAAACCTACGTGTAAAGAATTTTCCTAGGATCCTGCTATAATACCAATTGTAACATCCCAAATGCTTAAAAAGTAAAAAGGAGCCAACTAAAAGTAGTTACAAGTACTAATAATAAGTTTATCATCAAACCAAAAAATAGAAATTCCTTACAAAGTGTTCTAGGTTCAATATTTACATCAAGTCATAAAATTAACAAACCTAAGTGTCAAAATACAAAATAAAGTTCTTATAAAATAACTACATCATAGTGCTAATTAAACTTTTGCACTCGAATTATGTCCTAAAGATTTACTAAAGATCCGTGAATAGGTCCAGACAAGCTTCAAAGGGCAACTCAGGGAGCAGTTCCTCAACTTCTACATCATTTAGGGGGAAGGGGCATGGAAGGGAGTGAGTTCCATAAAACTCAATAAGAGAAATAGTATTTAAACCACACATCTAACATTTAAAAAAAAATTGGCCTGAACAACATTTCCATATTAATCTCTTACCTCAGAGGACTGTCATAGGATGAATATATTTAAGTATTTAGAAAACCCATTTTGCATTTCTTTAGAAAATCTAGTGAACAAATTATAAAACCAAGTAGAGATGGAAAATAATAAATGTTATAAGCATGTTTATTAAGTCACATTAAGCATATCAGAACATATAAGATATTTAATAGGAACCAAATAAATAGAATATTTAATAGTCTCATAATAAGCTGAAGAGCCATCATATAAAATCATCTTAGAATACCAAGTATCATGACCATGTTTTATTTAAGTTTTTTACCAATCTTCGCGCGAAACCATTCAAAACATATATCTGTTGAGGGCGGAACAATCCCCGACTACCACTATGAATGACAATCAATTTTTATTTCATATAGGTATAAACTAATGACCACGGTCGTACGTCGTCACTGTGGCCCTATATACCATCGCGAATCCACCCTCATAAGAGGGAATGCCAATTCTGTTTCTATATCCATTTCGGATATAATCTAATTACCATAGCAGTACTTCGCCACTGTGGCTCCTACAGGTGCAATCATGAATCCACTCTCATCAAAGGGAATGCCATCATTCATAGGGAGTAGTTCACCAATCCTTTCAGATAATAGAGTAAAGAGAAAAAGAAAGCCCTCAGAGATAACAGTCAAACAAATTTTTATTCTTTTCACTTGTTTATTCAGTATCCATATCAATTATACGCTTCGAACCAGGTGGGGTTTAATAACATATCTAGCCCAAGGCCCATATTCATGATCACATATCCAGAACCCGATAGGGGTCCATTAATGTATCTGACACATGGCCTATATTACCTAGACTTGACCATTGGGATATTCCTCAGAGTCGACGTTCCTATAATAACCCTTTTTGTCATTATCAAAGGTAAGGTAAAGGGCAAATCCCACATGTGTTTCAGAGTCATAGTTTATAACCCTCATGCATATCAACTCACATTTCATATTCAAATAAACTGAGAATCAACAAAGATAGCAATTCATGCATCAAGTCAAGCAATATCCAAATATATTTATCTAAAAAGTGCAGTAAAAAATATAAGAGAAAATTTAAAGAATCTCTTACTGAAACCAAGTTGAATTAGTCTTTAAGAAAGAAAAAGAAGGACCATTAGTATTCCTTGGTCAAGCTCCCTAAACTCCTATTTTTTCTCCTTCTTTCTTGCTTATTTCACTCTCTAACCTTCACTCTTTTCTCTCTCTAAAAAGTCTAATAATGCGAGAAGAAAAATGGTGGAAAAGAAAGAAAAAGTAGACATGTGTGCAAATGATGAAAAGAAAGGGAGCTTTAAATAGATTTTAGAGGGCTATGAATGTTCACCATGTGGCATAAATTTGACAGTACATGTGGCGAGTGGTTGAGGGGAGAATGGCTAGTGGTAAGACCTGCATGGCATGGGATACCATGCTTGGATGGGACATAACAGTAGGTTATCACGTCTGCGTGCGACTGTCAGCTCGCAACTGCATGCACAAAGCAACAATGTTGCGGGTTGTGCGCACGCAGGCATGTCTTGTCACGTTGTGCGCGCGCACTGGTGCGGCTGACACGTGGGTTTCCCCATGTGAGGTGACTACGCGCAGTCCCACGGTCACTTCCGTGGGCTTTTGGGGATTTTCCCCATTTTTTCGATTTTTCTTCTATTTTTCCTAATTTTCTTGACAATACTAAAATAATTATTAAAATAAATAAAATTCAAATAAAATACTAATTTTTTAAACATAATATGATAAAATTTAAATTGCGGAAAAGTTAATCATTAAAATACCAAAAAATTAACTTTCAATTAAAATAAAGTTTAACCATACATTAAAGTGCAAAGGTTCGGGGTGTTACATATATGCTAACCAATACCTATAATCCATTTCCAGCATGCCAGCAGCACATAGCCCCCTCCATGTGAAATTGAGGTTGAATCCCAACTCAGCAGTTAACATATCCTCTTGAGGGAAATATCTAGCTTTGTAAGTTCGTAAAATCAGGGTGTTTAGATTGCTAAAGATCCACCAGCACTATTTGCCAAACAGGGCGAAGTTAAATTCCTACAGGTGATGGAAACCCATCCCTCCCTCAGCTTTAGTCTTACACATCGACTTCCACGATAACCAAGGAAAATTCCTTTGTCTATTCGATTTTACACCCACCAAAAGTTGTTCATCATGTGCTGAAGCTCTTCACATAGAAGTATTAATATGTGAATGACCTCCATGCAGAACATCAGTAGGGCTTGCACTACCGATTTAAGTTGATATCATGTCATCAAACACATGATATATAACATAGATGAACCCAATCGAGATGTGACATCTGTATAACTTAGGTTTTTGTAGTGCCTTCATTAGCACTTTTAGCATTAGATATTAAAATAAAAATTATTTAAAAGTATAGGGATTAGAATATAAAAAAAAAATATAGAAACTAATTTAAATATTTTAAAATAGTATATGAACCAAATTAATAATTTGGCTAAAAACTAAACATCATGATTTCTTACATATCCTATCTAAGAAATCTTAAATAAATGATGTCTATCTCAAAAATGAAATTACAAAAATTATAATGTCTTCTAACTTTTTTGAAGAAGAATTAGACTAGAAATGTTACAACTAATATAATAATAAAATTATACTATACTGATACAAGTAGAAAATTTAATACTAATTAAATAAATTACTTCCTTTTTTTTGTTTATCTTGAATTCATTTGGTTAATAGTTGGATGGTCTCTTTGAAATATTTATATATACACACATATATACACATACTGTGTAAATAATTAGTAATTCTTTTGTTACATTGTGTAGAATAAGTTTGAAGTTCCTTCAGCCAGATGGTGAGCTTAGGTAGACTGGGCGGTCCTGTTCATGAGACTTGGCTGATTGTTCGGCTCCATCACGTACATCAATAGTGGGATTTTATGCTTTTCTATCTGGCTTAGTTAACAATATTTTTGCTGCTTCTCCGACTGAGCGTGATATAAATATTAAATTTCTTAAATATTTAAAAATACGCGAACGTTATTTTTTCCTTAATATTTTCTTTTGGTACTTTCGAAATATGTGAACGTTATCTATACTCACATTGCCTTTATGTAGTCTCCAAGAGGCAAGACCCAGCAAATTTTATTTTTTAAATATTTTTTCTTAACCTAATATAAATTAGATAAAATATTTAACTTAAGCGTACATGCCATTTTCTCCCCACGTTAAATTTAAAATTGAAACCGGAACCAAATGTTCACTTATTCCTTAACCAAATGCGTACTTTTCAATCCGAATTAAATGGAAGCTGAAGACAAGAAATCTTTTATTACCGCATGCGATTTCTTAGCTTTGCTGGGTTCCATCACCTCCACTCCATGATAATCTCCCACGCTAAAATGGCCAACTGCTTCAACACCTCTTTCCTTCATTATCTTCACCAACTCAATCTGTCTGTCGATAAGAGGGTCCCCATCGCATCCCGTCACCAGCACCCTCCACCCCAGCTTCTTCACATTCTCTAACCCCGTTGATGCTCTTGGATTGCTATACTCATGATCACGGTCAACGCCAACGGGCAACGACAGATCCCACATCAAATCGCAAACGATCGGCGGCAACCTCGGGTCGTTCATCAATCTAAGCTCTGATCCTGTTCTCTCCACCCCACCGAAGAATGGTTGCTGCAATATCAGCCCTCTGATTTTTATAGGACTGACATCATCGACCGCGTCGGCAGCTCGTAGTCCTACTTGGTACGCTATGTTACCACCTGCACTAATACCCATAATGAAACACTTGGAAAAATCCGCATACCTCTTTAACCAATCATCTTCGATTGTTTTGATACAGTGCAGAGATTCCATGGCGTCATCGTAGGCTGCCGGGAGGCGGTGTTCCGGCGCCAGACGGTACTCGACGGATGCAACGATTAAATGGAGATCAGTGGCCAGGTTGGCACAGAAATCATCGAAGATGGAATGCTCTGCGCTGCAGAGGACAAAACCTCCGCCGTGGAAGTAGACAATAAGAGGGAGTTTGTTGTCGGAGGAGAAGGAAGTCAGGGCGGTGGTGGGGAGGTAAAGACGGAACCAGGTGTTGTTTGAAGGGCTGATGGGAATATCCTTGGTTAGAACAGGGGCGGTGTGGGTAAAATCCGGTGCGGAAGGGATCTTTGGGAAGGAGTTGAAGTTGCGGGTGATGGTACCATCTGGGTTTGGGATGATCTGGAGGTACTGGTATGGGTCAACGATGGGAGGGGATGGATGAGTTTGATCTGACATCTTGATGAAGCACTGGTTTCTGCAAGGAGCCTGAGCTTGTTTTTAAAGGTAGAAGAAATTAAAATTGGGCAATTTTCAAAATGCCACAACGAAAATTAGGCTTTTATTTTAAAGAAGATAACACTCATGAAAGGATGCTTGACTGGCAAGTTCAACCGGCCAACGAGACGTTGATGGTATTTAAAGGCCCATTAGGTTAGAAAATATCTAGAAGCAGTTGCCCAAAAATGCTGTGCTTCTGCAGTTCTCATTTGTTTAATACACGTGACTAAATACCCATTAATTTTTATTTTTATTTTTATTTTTTTGCGTTAATATAAATGTATTTCTTCAAATACTTGATTTTTTAGGATTTTAAATTATAATAAAAATTGTCTAGTCTTTGTTAAAATTAGAGTTTAAGTTTTTAGGTTCTAAATGGAAATTATGTAAGTATAATATTTCCTTTTGATTATGAGTATTAGGTTCTAAATGGATTAAAAATTTACTGATTCGGTTTAAAACTTATTTAATATACAAAATATTATTTTCTCTATTATTATCTCTTTTGTAACTATAATTTTAATAATTTGTTTGACTAACTAATATTTACCTGCATTGTTAATATATTTCTTCATTTATAAAAAATATATATATTTAAATTAAATTGTACTTCCATATATGTTATTTTTTAGAAATTAATTTTATTATGTTATTGTTAGTGTATGTGTATCATTTCATTAATCAATATATAAATTTGTTCAAAAATTATTTGACAAATTTTTTTGTTTATTTTTTTAATTAAGAAATTTTTGAAAATTATTTTTATTATATTATTATTACTGTATGTGTATTACTTCATTAGTTAATATATAAATTTGTTAAAAAACTAGTTAACAAATTTTTTGTTTATTCTTTTAGTTAAGAAAATCCAATAATTATTCCAAGCATAATAAAAATGAATATTGTATGTTGTTTCTTTAAGCATATTTAACCAATACAAATAAATATAAATAAATTTGATTTCAATAAGCAAACTACTAATTTTGTATATCTTTCTGAAATTAAACTATTTTTTTTAAAAAACTTCATGATATTTTATTTTATGCATATTATGTTAGAATTAAATCAAACTAGATCTAAAAATTGTAAACAAATCTTATACTGAATAAAAAATAATGAATACGGAAGTGTACCTAAATTCATGACGGAAAAATTTTTCGTATAGTACAATAAGTCTTCCAAATTAACACGTAGCCTATCAACTTGTTTCTTTTGTTGATGGGATAATAAAAACCCTACATATGACTTGGGGATCATAACTACTTTTTTATATCGTTAACTTTTATCATTTCTCATTTTACCCATTATAAAATGAGAAATACAAATATGATATATACACATATTAAAAGTTCATACTTAAATCCAATGTATTAAGACTCATAATTGTTTAACTGTAATTGATCACTTTTAAACAAGCTCAATAAATTGATAGTCTGTTACGTACACCAAGACCCATATTTAGCTCATTTATACATAACAAATTCAACAATCTTCTATTTCGATTTTATGTGACACCTTAAAATGTGCATTAAATAACTATAGGAATATTCAAAATTTTGCTCTCAATACCTAAATGCATAATCAAACAATCATGTTCATCGATCATAATGGCATAGGATCAAAGCGGTCTTTACTACAACTGTCGTAGTTAAATCCAGTAATAGTCACGTATATTAGTATAACCGAACGACATGGATCAAATATGGATGTGTAGCATGAAATTTACATATTATGCGATCTAAGCATGCCGCCTTTTTATAACCCTACGTATGACTTGGGGACTATAACTGCCTTTTTATATTGTTAACTTTTATCATTTCTCATTTTACCCATCGTAAAATAAGAAATTATAAATATGATATCTGCACATATTACAAGTTCATACTTAAACTCGATGCATTAAGGCTCATAGTTGTTTGATTGTAATTGATCACTTTTAAACAGACTCAATAAATTGATAGCCTGTTAGTATACCAAGACCCACATTAAGCCTATTTATGGATAAAAAATTCAACAATCTCTTACGTGGTCTTTATGTGACACCTTAACATGTGTGTTAAATAATTAAAAGAGTATTCAGAACGTTTCTATCAATACCTAAATGCATCATTAAACAATCTTGTCCATCGATCATAATGACATAGGATCAAAGTAGTTTTTGCTACAACTGTTGTAGTTAAACCCAACAATAGTCATATAATCAGTATAACTGATGACATGGATCAAGTTGGATGTACAACATGAAAATTACATGTTATGTGATCTAAGCATGTCTACTTCCAACTGGTCCTACCTTAAGCTAGTGAGATCAACTGCAAAAAAATTCAGAGATAAAATATAAATATAAACAAAAATATTATAATTGAAATTAATTATAGAATCCATAAACTAAATTCAAAATACAAAACTTATGACATGTCTGTATCATAAAAACAACTATGGTGCAAAACTTCTACTAAAACTATACATCATCAAAAAGTACTACACCCATATGAGTAATGTGCTCATGAAATACTTTAGGTGGTAATCCTTTGTGAGTAGATCCGCAACCATGAAGTTCGTTTTGATGTGCTCTATTGATATCTACTTACTCTAAACTCTCTCTTTAAGAACTAGGAACTTGATATGTATATGTTTTGATTTTGTTGGACTCTTTTTATTGTTGAAATACATAACTATATATCTATTGTCACAAAATAACTTTAACGGTATTTTTATACCATCAACAATGCACAACTCAGTGATAAAATTTTACAGCCATGTTCCATGATTGGACGCCTCATAACATGCTATAAACTCTTCTACCATGGTGAAAAATGCTATGAGGGTTTGCTTAACGCTCTTCTAGGAAATAACTCCCCTAGCATGCAAGTAGATATAGTCTTATATGGACTTCCTGCTGTCTTGACATCTGGCAAAATCAGAATGAGAATAACCAATGATCTCCAACTGATCTGATCTCTTGTATGTGAGCATATAGTCTTTTATTCTTTGAAGATACCACATAATGCGTTTGGCTACTTTTCAATGATTCATACCTAGATTGCTTAAATATCTCCCTAAAATCTTAACAATGAACGCAATATCCAGATGCGTACAAAGCTCTACATATGTAAGACTCCCTATAACTGAAGCATAAGGAATCGTTTGTATCTCATTGGTCTCAGAGTCATTCTCGGGGCAATGAATAAGAGTAAAGTTATCTCCTTTAGACACGGAGGTGTCACCCAGTTTACATTCCTATATGCTAAATCTTTTAAGAACTTTTTTGATATAGCTCTTTTGTGATAATCCAAGAATACATCGAGAGTGATCACGGTGTATCTGAATTCCTAATAAAAAATATGCATCTCAAAAAAAATTTAGCTCAAATTATTTTATCAAAAATCTCTTAGTTTCGTACAGTAAGCCTATATCACTGCTGGCAAACAGTACCTCATCGACATATAAAACTAAAAACATATATTTACTCCTACTAAACTTATGGTATACACAATCTTCCACTATATTTATTTCAAAACTAAATGAGATCATATCCTGATGGAATTTATGATATCATTGACTGGAAGTTTGCTTAAGTCCATAAATGAATTTCTCTAGTTTACAAACCATTTGTTTCGCATCGTCCGATACGGAGTTTTCTGGCTGCACCATATAAATCATCCCATCAATGTCACCATTGAGAAATACTGTTGTAACATCCATCTGATGTAACTCAAGATCAAAGTGCACCACTGAAGCCATTATAGTGCTGAAAGAGTCTTTCGATGAAACCGGAGAGAAAGTCTTTTTATAATCAATGCATTCTTTTTGTGTAAAGTCTTTAATGACAAGACTTACCTTGTACCTTTCCATATTACCCTTTGAATCGCTTTTAGTCTTAAAAATTTATTTGCAACCAATGGATTTCGCACCTTTGGGTAATGAGACAAGATCCCAAATGTCATTATCTTTCGTGGACTTAATCTCTTCATTCATAACATCAATCTACTTGTGAGAGTTAAAACTTTTCATGGCTTGACGAAAGTTGATTGGATCATTTTTCACTATTCCAATGTCATCCTCATGTTCTTGAAGAAATACAATATAATTATATGAAATTATACTACTTTTCTCTCTAGTGGATCTTCTTAATGGAATTGGTTTTTGAGAGTGTGAAGTTTGTTCTTCTGGAACAACTTTTTGAGCATGAACGAGAGGTATTATGATATTATCTTAATCTAGATTTTCTTCTTGAACAATGCAAGGTACGAAAACCTGATCCTGATCATTATCAAGAGTAACTGAGGGAATATCAATATATTACTCTTCAAAGACAGGGTCTCCAACTCTCCCTCCCCCCACCAACTCAACATGCTCAAAGAACTGGGTATTTTTCATCTCAAACATTATCTTAGTAGTGGAATTATAAAACTTGTAACCCCTATATCTTTTAAAATATCCAACAAAATAACAACTTATGGTTATAGAATTCAGTTTCTTTTTATGTGACTTATAAGGTTTGGCCTTAGTTGGACATTCCCAAATATGCAAATGTCTCAAACTATGAGTCTTACCCATCAAAAGCTCATAAGGAGTCTTTGTAGTTGCTTTAGTTGGAACTTTGTTGAGTAAATATATTACAGGCTTTAATGTTTCTCTCTATAGTGATTCAGGTAAAGTAGAATGACTAGTCATACTCATCACCATATCCTTAAGTATTATATTTCGCATTTCAGCAACACCATTCATGTTAGGCGAACCTGACATGGTGTATTATGGGACGATACTGCATTCTTCTAGGAATCTAGTAAACAGTTCTATACGTTGTTCATCTGATCCGTTATATCTACTAAATATTCACCACCACGTTCAAATCTAACATTCTTAATTCTTTGAGTTGGTTCTTAACTTTTGCCTTAAAATTTTTGAACATATCTAGGTACTGTGATTTCTCATGAATGAGATAAAGGTAATCATAACTTGAATAGTTATCTATGAATGTTATGAAGTATTGTTGACTATTCCAAGAAGTCATAGGGAATGGTCCACAAATATCTGTATGAATAAACTCTAATACATCCATAGCCCCGTTAACACCCAATTTCTTGATGTTTGTCTATTTTCCCTTAATGCAATTGACACATTTGTCAAAATCTATAAAATCAAAGAGATTAAGAATATTATTCGACACGAGTCTCTCTATTCTCCTTTTAGAGATATAACCTAATCTCTTGTGCCATAATGAGATAGAATTCTCATAGGTTAATTTATGCTTGACACCTCTTATACCCATATGTAAGGATTTACTATTAAAAACAATTATATCTAACAAATAAAGATTATCATGAGCTGATAAAGAACTAGTACCAACTATATTGAAATAAAAAAAAAGATTAAATATTCCATTTCTAAAAGAACAAGAATAACTAAATTTGTCCAATATAAAAATAGAACTCAAATTCTGTCTAAATGACGGTAACATAAGTCTCTTCTAAATTCAAATAATATCCAATTCTTAATAATAATCTAAATGGTCCAATTGCTTCCACCTCCACTAGTTTGTCATTGCCAACATAAATGAATCTGGCACATTCACTAGGCTTGCAGTAATGGAAGCAACCTTACATAGATACACTGATGTGAGTAGTGGCACCAGAATCTATCCACCACGTGTGTCTAGGTACAAACATTAAATTAATCTTAAAACAAACAAAGTTAAGAAGCATATATTTTTTTGCATGCAACGCATGATAGTTGACGTATTTGCTTCTTCTGATGACTTGGAGCTTTACAGAAGAAATAGACATTGTCATTTTGTTCCTTCTGTTGTTTCTTCTATTGAACTTGAACCGCAATATTTTTATCTATTTTCTTTTTCTTATTCTTTTTATCCTTTGAGATCGTAGCTAGATGAACACTCTTTGTCTTATCATACTTTAACATTTTTTCTTCCTGAACAAAGTGTGAGATGAGCTTATTAAGAGTCCAGGATTCCTTCTGACAGTTGTAGTTCATCTTGAAATGATTAAACTGTGGAGGAAGAGAGATCAAAACAAAGTACACCAATAATTCTTCTGATAAATCTAGTCTGAGTGTCTTGAGCTTAGCATGTATGTCAAATATTTTCATTATGTATTCTCTTGTGTTTCTTTTTCCTTTATATCTCATGGAAATAAGATATGCCAAAAGTGTACAAGCTTCGATCTTATCACTCCTAATAAAACGTTGCTCGATGGATGCAAAGAAATCTTTAGCTGAAATGATCTCATCAAACATAGTGCCCCTAAAAACTTTTAGAATGGACTGTTGCATTACCAACAAACTCATACGATTCGAGCAATCCCATATTTCAAACTCTCTTTTTTCCTCAAGGGTATTATTAGGAGTAAGTGGAGTGGGTGGATCGATCCGTAAAGTCCAATCTAGATCCATAACTCCAAGAACAATCCGAACACTATTTTTCCATGTCTTGAAGTTTGTGTCATTCAACGTTGGGATGAAATTAACACTCACAACGATACTTCTAGTAGAAAAAGAAGTTAAACAGAGAACAGACAACATTCAGTCAATCAATACTCACATTAAACATTAAACCATAAACAATAAGAATGAATTTAAATAAAGGCAAATCTCATCTCAATATATCATACACCCCATTATTACTTTATCTTTGGACGTGATATTAACTTATAAGTGATATCTTGTAATAGTAATTAAATACTGACAACAAGAACATACACTTAATAATAAATCTTCATTTAGGCCGATTTATAGTTCACATGAAAAACTAAGTAACTGTCATGTATTTATTACCTCTAATTGGAATGCAATTAAGTCAAACATTAACCTTCATTTGAGTCAATTAACATTCACATAAAATACACCCACACAACTGTGTGCATTCTAAAATAAATTAACTTAACACAAGAGATATCACTTTGGCAACATGTATAAATTTATTCATTTTAAAATGCATATAGATACACCAATATTTAAATTTAAAATTATACCAAATTTAATTTATACAAGAAAGAAAAATATCCATAAAAATAACCAAAATTATCCTAAAAATAAACCTCTTAAATTTTATTTTTTTAGTCAAACTATTGACTGGTTAAAGTCAATGTTGACCGTTGATCGGTCAAAGGCAACACTGACTGTTGATTATTGACTGTTGACCGATTAAAGTCAACTTTTGACCATTGACTGATCAAGATCAAACTTTGATCGGGTTGGGTCTGGACCAATCGAGTCTGGACCGGGTTGGACCCAAATCGAACCCGTTGGGCTTTTGGCCCACGCGCATGCAGGCCTCCCTTCTTCTCCTGTTTTTTTCTTCTTTATGTTCCTTTTTTTTCAAGCTTGGGCTTGAGCCCAAAGCCTAAACCCAAAACAAAATATTGGGCCCATGGCCTGCAGCCCTAAACTAAAGAAGAAACCCTAAACATTTTTTTTCTTTTTCTTCTTCTTCCTTAGGGAAAGGGGTTTATTCGGCTACCGCCTACTAGTCCCTCCCCGCCTAACGGTGCGTTTGTTGTCGTGGCCAAATAGTAGCAGTTGTCTCGCCGGTGCGATCGCAGGGCCGTGTCAGTCTTGTTGTTGCGGCTTCACGATCTCGTGATCGCAGCCACGTGATGTTCTGCTTCTTCTTTCTTTGTGTGGCCATGGCTGCCACTTCATTCTTCTGCCGCCACAACCAGAAGGTCGCGGCTCATCTAGTAACACAACTGCCATTTGATCTTGAGACTGTGAAACCGTAAAATCACGTGACTGAATCCAAAATGCAGAAAAAATTTATATATATTTTTTTAGTTAAACCAAAACAAATCCATAATTTTTCTTTAAAATTTTATTCAAAAATTAAAACGTAAACTATATATATCCAAATTCGGAAACCAATAACTCAAATCTCAAAAATTTATTTCGAGGAAGTTCTGATACTACTTGTTAGAATTAAACCAAAATAAATATTAAAACTATAAGCAAATATCGTAGTGAATCAAAGAGAACAAATACAGAAGTGTACATAAATTTATAGTGGAAAGAATCTTTACGTAGTACAGTAGATCTTTCAAATTAACACGTGCCCTATCAACCTATTTTTCTGTTGATGGGATAACAAGAAAATAAAAACTCTACGTGTGATTTGGAGATCATAACCGCCTTTTTATATCGTCAACTTTTGTCATTTCTCATTTTTTCTATCATAAAATGAGAAGTTACAAGTATGGTATCTACACATATTACAAACCTATACTTAAACTCAATGCATTAACTCTCATAACCGTTTAAAGGTAATTAATCACTTTTAAATAGATCCAATAAATTGATAGCCTGTTACAAATACCAAGGCCCACATTAAGCCCATTTATGGATAAAAAATCCAACATATTATATTTGTGATTCATGAGTAAATTATAAAAAATATAATTTAATGAAATGAATCAAATAACAAATAGAACCTTTTTTTAAATAAAAAAGAAAATGAAATGACAAATAGATGAAGTTATAATATTAGCATACTTTACTTGAATAGAAAATGATAACTTAGTTTTTGGAAGTAGTGAAAGGACGGGGATTTGCTCTTACTTCACTATTTCGTTTGTGGTGGTCTATTGTTTTACTCCTTTACATTCATCAACAACATTCAACTAGTGATCTTCACTCCCATACTCTTGTGAAACAAAGTGAATGATGCAATACTCATATATATATATATATATACATATTCATATATGGATATATATAATATAGATCGTATGTGCATAATTAATCAAAACAACAAAGTTACAAAATGATGGTGTTGGACATTTCCATTACCAAAATCATTCAAAGCAAAAGTTGGTGTCATGGTGTGTATATTTACCAAATCTTTTTATACTATAAATAAATTCTTAGCAAGTTGCATTTTTGCAATGGAGAGTTTGTGCATATGATTTTATATAACAATAATGAAATACTCTTTGGTTGTTCTAAAATATAAGAATACATATAATTTTTTTAGCTAAAATAATTTTTTTGCTCATGTAGAATTTCTTTTTGTTTTAAATTTGTCCATGTTTCAAGAAGATGTTTGGTTTGTGACACTTACTGTTGGATAAAAATACTAAAATATTTCAAGGGATCTCTTGAAATCAAGAACACTTGTGAGAATCTATTAATAATATAGACGGTGGTAAGGATAGTTTTGCCCCAATATTATCTTGGGACATTTTTTTTGGAAAAGAAATGCTTTATAGGTGGTTAAGAGATTATTGTTCTTATGTTCTGCTACTCCATTATATAATGTATTGTGCAGGCATGATGATTCATAAAGGATTTTTTCCTAATAGAAGAATCAGAAAAGTATGCAATTGAAAAAAATCTTTGGCATTGTCGGTATGAGATTTCTTTATGGATGTTCCAAATTGAATTTTTATCATATTGCAGAACTGATGTATGATATGACTAACATCGTATTTGGCTATCAGTAAAAATAATCAGATGACTCAAGTTCAATCGTCAGTAAGTGACATAAATTATCGAGTCTCAAAATATTATATGTATGAGATAGTACCAAAATATCACTATAGGCTAATGAAAATAGAACTAAATTATGATTTTTACTAATGAAAAATGTTACACGCTTGTATTTTACAAACTCACATATATCATAGTGTAAATTTTTATATTTTAAATTCTTAACTAATGAGGAAATTATCTTTTTTTAAATGGAGAATGATGGATGTTCAAGTCTTCTATGGTGAAGATAAATCTCATGTGATAGTGATAGTAGAGAAGAATCTAACAAGTGCACCCAAGTAGTAGAATCTGTTTCTAATTTCAACATGTCCCATTATCTTCTTCGAATTTCGATCTTGAAAGTCGCTGTGAGGAAAGTCAAATATTCTTTTGCAATTTAAGTTTTGCGATAATTTACTTATTAACACAAGGATGGTGCACACTTTAGGACATGTAATACATTTTTCAGGATAATAGTAGGGCTACACTAATGTCACCATTGCCTGCAATAATATTAAGGAAACCATGCATAATGATAATCTTTATATTACTTGGACACAGAACGTATGAATAAGATTTTTAGAAGTATTAGTCACACCCTAGAAGCAGTAGCTTACATCATATGGTGCATAGGTAAGCCTTGAGCAAGGCTTACACCCTAGTGCGGCATCATATCAAAATTTTTCAGAATATATTAAAACGATAAAAATGAGTATTTTAAACTTGGAAAGAAGCCAAGATCGAAGGAAAAAACCCTAGCTGCCTATTACTTGACCATTTAAATAGAAAAAGAAGAAGAAGAGGCCAACGACATCAAGAAAAATGAGCAGCAAACTTTATCTTCTTCTACCATTTATTATGTATTTTTCTCAGTTATTTCTAAAACAAATTTCTATTTTATCATGCTCAACATGAGTGACTAAACACTACTTTCCAGTTAAAGATTTAAAGTTTCAGTTTTGGGATTGTGGTATTGAATTGTTTTGTTTTTATTCTTATTTAACTTCAGTATTTGTGTATCCTATTGGTGCATATAAACATCGTTATCTATTATCTATTCAATATGGCCCGTTGTACACATAGCATGATAACATATTGTCATTCAAGATTTATGAATTCTTAATTATTTAGGTTGTCTTATTGCTAGTAGTAAATTAATATCATACCAACGGGACACATAATTTGACTTAAATGGACCGCGCGGTTGAGTTCATTGCTTAGAATCAGGTCTTTTTAACTTGTAATTTTGTTAGTAAACTATATTCTAAAAATATTTTCGGAGTTGTTTATTAGCAAGGGTTAACCAACGAACGTCTCTTGGTTGATTTATGATTAAGAAAATATTGGTTATTAAGAGCGTCTTCAACAACTAGAATCAATTTATTGAAAGTTGGTATAAATTATCTTTGCATCAATGATAAATCCTGCAAGATTAAACCAATATTACTTCTCTAACTAGAGCTCTCTCATAACTGATTTCTTATACGATATTTTGCTGAATTATTTCTATTTTAATTACTTTAAAGTTTGTTGTTTTATGTAATCGTTATGTCCCAAAATAAAAATACCCAGCTTTTATTTTTATCATTGGCCATATAAGAATATTGGTTCTCAATTTCTTGTGGATTCGATTCTATTCACCACTACTACAATTCTTAATTTGTTATTAGAATATGAATTTATTTTTAGTAGATTCAACACCCATCAGAGATTTCTTAAGCTAAAATTCTGATACCTTGTTAATAATTATTTTTTTGATTGATGTATATTCCATTAAATATTACAGTCCTATACATATAGGGTTTTTAGAACAATAAAAGAAATAGATAATTAATTACAATTAATTATAAAAGATGCAATTTTCCTCTTTAACCTAATTTATTTTCTCTTTAACACTCTAATTTATTTCTTGGTTTATTTTTTTTTAACATTCTAATTCACTTTTTCTTAACATTCGAATTTACTTAATATTTAATATCATGATTCTCTTCCTCTTTAACATTAAAACTATAGGTGCGCACAATGCGGTATGGATGAAAAATTAAAATAGAATTAGACCTTTAGATCAGACCAAATTTAACTTGGCATCGATATGATTTTCGATCATAGAATTTTGGACAAATTTCTAGTCTAGTTGGCACCCAAATTTTTTTGCTAAAGAAAAAACTCTTCGACACATGTGACATGCACACATACATGGACAACCTTATCATTATTGAGCCCCCCCCCCCCGAGCTTACATAAAATCCTTAAGCAACACAAACTGTCACCCTCTATCTCTCACTTATCCAACAAAAAATATTAAATGTCTATCTTCTCTTCACGTAGGCAGCAGACCCAATACTCATGGTGAGACCACTGGACTGCATGCCTTGACACGTCACTTAGCAAGTGGCCACCATGCACCACGCTTTAGCTTTGCAACTTGGCCTCACGACTCCTAGTGTGTCTTCTTTTTGAACTAGCATGTCTCATCCTCGTGACTTATTATGAACACTGCATCAACTTAAAGATCACCTGGCTACAATGGACCAACAATACCTCTCTATATACCATGTGGCCACACATACACGCCCCCTGTACTAATAATACAATTCTTCATCTTTTATTCTTTTTTTAAGCTTTGTTTTATAATTTTTTCTTCATTGATCTTTTCATTCCCATGGCCTAGTCCACGTAGATAATAATTTTCTATTATTTATTTCTTATTTGATTAATTAAATATTTTATATTTATTGATTAATCAAATAATATTTGAAGAGATAACATTTCCATGAGAAATCAAAGATTTTATGGTGTTTCCATTTCAGATTTAAATGTAGGACTCATTACTGGATCTATCGCTTCTAGAATCTAACATAATGTAAGTAAGAATTTCTGAAGACTCTAGAAATTCTTTTAGCAGGTAGGATTAAGAGGTGTTACTTAAAAGGCCACAATGTTGAACAATTTTCACAAAGTAACTAAGAGTCATCCCATGAATAAAAAATCTAATAACAAAAGCAATTAAGAGCCATCACTTGATTGAGAAATCTAAAGTCTACGTTCAACAATGTGCATATTCGGTAGGATAGTTGGATAGGGTAAGAGATTGGGACTGTTTTGAATAGAATATTCATAGCACAACTAAGCTAATATATGTAAAATGTCAATAGCTCATAATGTATATATATATAATTATTAATTAGTCATAGTAATAATGGGAGGTCGATGTGATGATGAGGTAGCGATAAACAAAGAGCACGATACAGGTTTTAAAATCTTGGTTAATAAAAGCTTCTATTTCAAATATCAGGCCGAATGAGAAGGCCTAGGGTCAAAGCCCACACAAACTAAAGCCACTTGTCCAAAACCTAAACCTAGGTCAGGATGTGTCTTTATTTTAAAGTCTACTTAAAGCCCAATACTTAATGGGCCTGGGTAAGATAAAAATAAATAGAGTTTAGTCCCCTGCCACAAATATTATAAGCACTCCTACAACCTAACACGTTGAGCCTTTTCTCCACCCCATGCTTAACATTAATTATTCTACGCATGGTCGTTCTCCTCGCCCTCAGGGTGGAACTGAGGGGAGTCACGTAGGCAGCAGCCATCCACTACATATGATGGAGAATGGAAAGGAAGGTAGAGAAGTATGGAGGCATGATGTGTTGCACTTTTATAATATTTTAAATATCCTTTTTACTTAAATTTTCAATAATTTTGAGTTAAAAATTAATTTATGAGTTAATTTGTTTTAATGTAGTTTGAATTGTTGAAGGCCGAAACACATATCTGAAGAACCCAGGCCCAGATCCATTAAAAGCCCAACTCCTGCTCTCCAAAACGACGCCTTTTTGTGAGCTGGGAACCAGAACCTAACAATGATCGAAACAGTGTTGTTTTGAAAAAAAAAAAAAATTTGCAGAAACGTAAAAGAGGCTTGTACGTCTCTGAAGAAGAAAAAATCTAGAAGAGGAAAATGAGGAGAAAAAGGGAAAATGGGGAAGCCTAAATAGTAAGCCTGCGAAAATCAAAGGATGGCCACCCATAAATAAGAGAGAGAGAGAGAGAGATGGAGAGAGAAAGACGGGAGGTAGAGAGAGAAAGCAGAAACTAGGTATGGAAAAGCAACAAGTGCAAGTAGAAGGCTTCAATGGGAGTAGATTAGAAGCGGAAACCCAAAGCTGCACGAGGCGAAGCGTTATAGAAGCAGAATCATGAGTTGATTGGAGAAGTAGAAACGTAGAACAGAGTTAGGTGGAGAGAGAAGCTAAGAAAAATAATAATCAAGTAATATTTATTTAAATTTTCAATTTGCATATTATTGGGTAATATTTATTTAAATTTTATGATGAAATCCGAACGCTAATATTTACAAATTTTTATAAATTTATTTTTAATTATTATATGATTATATTTTTCTCAATTATATTTGTTATTACTCCATTATGTGTGGCTAATTTTTTTTTTACCAGATTAATTGAGGTAGGTTGAATCAAAAGTAAATTTGTAATTTTTTAATTTTTAACTTTTTTCTTGATATAACTTAACAATATTAAACTTAATTAAATTTTGAGAATTAGTTATATTATAGTTTTATTTCTTATAGATGGTTTTAGAATAATGAAAGTAAAATTTCATCAATTAGATATATATTGTTAAGCTTTAATTAGACTTAAAAGGAAAATAATATAATCAAGTTAACGTAGAGATATTAAATTATCACAGATTTAATTGAATCAAATTAATAATTATTATAAAATTTTAGTAGTTATTAGTTGATAAACCTAAGAAATGCTGAGAGAGAAAATAATGATAATTCGATCATTGCAGACTAGATTAAATCAATTGCAAAATTAAAATTTGAATATATCTAAGATTCAGGTAAAATCAATTACTCTAATATTTCTCCATTAATAGTTTTTTCTAATTTTAAATTATTTTTTTGATTAAATTATTTTAATTTTTTTATAAAAAATTTAATTTCTATTTTTAAATAATATTTAAATTTTTTATAACTTTAGTATTTGATACACAATCTTTGTGAGATGATACTTTATTCATCACGTTATTACTCGAATGATTTCGTGTATTTGCGAATTTGCTCATCAAGTTTTTGGTCTCATTGTCGGGGATTGTTAGTATCAATATCAATACAACGGTTCTATTATTAATCTAGAGTTTATTTTCTTATTTTTAGTTTACTTGCATTTTAATTTTAATTTTATTTTATTTATATTTTATATATTTATTGTTTTTAATTTGAGTGCAATTTTTTTATTTTGTTTTGTTTTTTTATTTCATTTTATTTTTTTGTGAGCATATTACACCATTTCTTTTTCTGTTTTCAGTTAGTATATGAGTCGATCAAACAGCGTAAAACTACTTCCTATAAATTCAGATATCGAAAAAATTTATAGATAACTGAACCGAAAGAGAAGGGAAAACATAGCAGCAAAAAGATAAATAAAAGTTGAGATGACTGAATATGAGGAAATTAGATGAGCAAGGGATGTTTTAGAATGACTGAAAAACACTCAGGGACTTTGTTACTCCACTTTTATGAGCTTCATCTAGAATAGTTTGACCGAGTGTCAATGCTAACAACTTTGAGATTAAGCCTGCGATTATTCAGATGATCTAAACCTCAATTCAGTTTGGGGGTTTACCAAATGATGATCCTAATTCGCATCTCTTTAATTTTTTAGAAATTTATGATACTTTTAAACAAAATAGTATTTCTAATGATGAAATTAGACTTAGACTTTTTCCTTTTTTTTAAGAGATAAAACTAAGAATTTGTTATATTCTCTTCCTGTAGGCACAATTACTACATGGGAAGACTTAGCTCGAAAATTTTTAGCTAAGTTTTTCCCACCAATCAAAATGGCAAGGACGAGAAACGATATCATAAATTTCTATCAAATGGATAGAGAGACATTGTATGAGGCATAGGAGCGATTCAAGGAGTTAAATTGAAGATGTCCTCATCATGGGTTACCTAAGTAGTTGTTGGTCCAAACGTTTTATAATGGATTGAGCCAACAAACCATGATCACAATCGATGCAGCTGTTGGAGGTGCTTTAATAGGGAAGTCAACAGATGATGCTTATGAGCTACTGGAAGAGATGGTCATGAATACTTATCAATGGCCAACAGAAAGACTTCAACCTAAGAAAAATGTTGGATTATATGATATTAATGCTTTAACTACTCTTAATGTAAAAATTGATTCTTTATTTAAAAAAAATTGATCAAAAGAGTGTTAATGTTATTAATTCTCATGTGCATGGTGTATTTGGTGATCTTTTTCAAGAACATGAGGCAGAATAAGTGATTTTTGTAGCTGGACGTGGAAGGCCACCATACAACCCATACTACAACACGTGCAATCCTGTGATGAGAAATCATCCAATTTTTTCATGGAGAAATTAATATGATGTGGTTGGGCCTCCCCTAAGGTTTCAGCTTCAAGAAAAGAAGCCCTCTTTTGAAGATATGATCGTAGCCATTCATAAGAACACAACAGAGTTTGCAACAAATATTGAAGCAACAATATAGAATCAACCATTAATGTTGCAAAACCAGCAAGCTTCGATCAAGAACCTCGAGATCCAGATGGGTCAATTAGCAAGCATGATCAATGGAAGAGATCAAGGTACCTTGCCAAGTAACATAGAGACAAATCCAAAAGAACAAGTCAAGGCAAGTAATTGGTAGATATAAGAAATGA
The DNA here is from genome assembly GCF_054855325.1 of Carica papaya. Lineage (NCBI taxonomy): Eukaryota > Viridiplantae > Streptophyta > Magnoliopsida > Brassicales > Caricaceae > Carica > Carica papaya. The sequence continues at coordinate 8,959,121 of NC_142317.1, forward strand.
TGAAGCAACCCTAAAGGAAAAGGAAGAGAAAGAGAATGAAGAATAAGAAGAAGGAAAGATACAAGTGGTGGTCAAACCCTATGTGCCAATAGTTTCATTTCCACAGCACCTCAAAAAACATAATGAAGATAAAAATTTCCTTAAATTTCTTGATATATTCAGAAAACTTCACATTAATATTCCTTTTGCAGAGGCTCTTACTCAAATGCCAAGTTATGTTAAGTTTCTTAAGGAGATTTTAGCAAAGAAGTGGAGCTTGGAAGATCACGAGATTGTTATGCTCACCAAGAAATGCAATGTCATCATTCAGAATAAGCTACCTCCTAAAGTGAAAGATCTGGGAGTTTTACTATTATACCTTACTATATTGGATATCTTATTTTAACAAAGCTCTTTGTGATCTTAGTGCTAGTATTAACTTAATACCTTATTTGGTGTATAAAAAACTAGGTATTGGCAAGGTGAAGCCCAGAACAATGTCATTGTAATTAGTAAATAGATCGGTGAGATATCTATTGGGAATAATAGAGGATGTGCTACTAAAGATGGAGAACTTCATCTTCCCTTTCGACTCTGTGGTCTTAGGCATGGAAGTTGATAGAGAAATTGATGTGAGCAAGGAAAAGAAAAAGAATTTCTTTAAAGGGAGAATCTGCCAAGAGGGAAGATTTCTTCCTAACCCATGAGGTATCTTAAAGGAAGAGGAAATAAAATATCATTCCTTAAATAACTAATCCTCATGGTTTAGGAAAGATATGGGTGGCCTCTTTGCTCATTTAATGGCTAGTCTTAATTAAATCATATTTACTTCCTCTAATTCTTACACAATTAATCAGAATATTTTCATTTAAAAAGAGAATATTATGTCTAACATATTCTATTTAAAATCTTCTTAATTTTTATTATGTTCTCATTCAAGACAAGATTTAATTTTCTTCCATTAATTTAGAAAATTTATTTCCTTGTAATACACATGGCCTACTCTATAAATACGTTTTCAATTCACAATTGTAATCATTCAAGTTTGAGAATAATAAAATTATGAAATTTTAGTTTTCAACTACTTAGGTTTCTCTAACCTTCTTGTTGAATGGGAATTGATTCAACTTATCAAAGTAAATTCTTGTGGTGTTTTATCAATTTTCTTTTGAATTGATTTCTTATTTATCAAGTTCATACTTGTGGTATTTTTAATCAATTCAAACTATCCCAATTATCTTGGTTAATATTCACGTGTTAAATGTAGATCAATTAGGGAGGATTTGTTGAGAGCTTTGTGATTCTTAATACTAATATTATATACGGAGTTTTTGATCACTAATTTTTTCATTGTGCTTTTGTTCCATTATATCTCTAAGTAACTAATTACACCCTAATTACTTAACATCATACATAAAATACATATTATCTTCATCTGTGTGTTTGAACTGTTACTTTTAGAATTATTTTACTATTTTCTTTCTGTAGGATTCCTTAAAGTGTCATAAACAAAACTTGATTCAAGAAAACTCAATTATCACATTCAACTTGAAGGAAAGAGGTTGAGTAAAACACAAGGAGTGAAATATGTGAGAGAGTGTTATTTTTTTGCTAACCATTCCTTGTAAATTTTCGCAATAACCTTATACAACATTTCAGCCAATGACATTTTCTCAAAGAAAGTACAATTGGTGAAACCCCGCATAGGAAGTGTTCGATTCGAGGACGCATCATTTTTGAAAAGGGAAGGGGAGGATATGAACAAGGAAAAAGAAAAGAATTTCTTTAAAGGGAGAATTAGCTAAGAGGGAAGACTTCTTCCTAAACCATGTGATAAAGGTAGAGGAAATCAAATCTCATTTCTTAAATAACTAATCCTCATAGTTTAATAAAGATATGGGTGGCCTTTTTGCTCCTTTAATGTTAGTCTTAATTAACCATATTTACTTCTCTTAATTCCTCCACAATTAATCAAAATATTCTCATTTAAAAAGAGAATATCCTATCTAATAAATTTTATTCAAAATCTTCTTAATTTTCATTATGTTCTCATTCAAGACAATATTTAATTTTCAACAATTAAGTTATGAGATTTATTTCCTTGTATTGCACATGACATACTTTATAAATAGGTGCTCAATTCACAATTGTAATCATTCAAGTTTGAGAATAATAAAACTATGAAGTTTTAGTTTTCAACTATTTAGGTTTTTTAACCTTTTTGTTGAATGGGAATTGATTCAACTTATCAAGGTAAATCCTTATGGTGTTTTATTAATTTTCTTTCAAGTTGATTTCTAATTTATTAAGTTCATACTTGTGGCGTTTTTAATCAATTCAAACTATCCCAATTACCCTAATTGACATTCATGTGTTAAATGTAGGTCAAGTAGGGAGGATTTGTTGAGAGCTTTATGATTCTTAATACTAAGATTATATGCAGAATTTTTGATTACGTTAATTGATTCTGGATTCCGTATCAGAAGTTCCACTCATACTTGGAATACCTTTCCTTGGATAGAGAAAACATTAATTGACGTGCATGATGGTAAGCTAACATTGCGAGTTAGGGATGAATGGGTAACTTTTAATATTGTTAATACCTCAAAATTCCCATTGAACACTGATGAATGTTTTAATATTGATATAAATAATGAGTGTGTGTCCAAAAGTCTCACTAAAATAAGAAAAGACCTTGATGGCTAGGAAGTTGCAAATTAAATAAAGAGAATGGTCAAGAAGATGATGGTGCAATAAAGGAGAAGTTAGAAAAATGAACGTACACCAAAAAACCTTCCATTGACGAGCCGCTCAAACTTGAGCTAAAACAGTTATCTTCACACTTAAGTATGTATATTCGATAAGAACTCCACTCTTCTAGTGATTATTTCTGATTCTTTATATAAAGAACAAGAAGAGGCTTTGTTGTGTGTGCTTAGGAAAAAGAGTAGGGCCATAGAATAGGGTATAAATAATATGAAAGGTATTAGTCATTTACTTTACATGCATAAAATTTTAATAGAAGATAACTACAAGTCTTCTATCAAGTATCAACATAGGTTAAAGCCTCACATGAAAGATGTAGTGAAGGCTGAAGTGATTAAAATCTTGGATGCAGGGATTAGTTTCCCAATTTTAGATAGTGAGTGGGTAAGCCATGTACATGTAATACCTAAAAAAGGGGCATAAGTGTAATCACTAATGAAAAAAATGAATTAATCCCAACTAGAACGGTCACAGGATGACATGTGTGCATATACTATAGGAAACTAAATAAAGCCACCCAAAAGGACCACTTCCCTTTACCCTTTATAGACCAAATGTTAGAGCAATTAACAAGTTATTCTTACTATTATTTCTTAGATGGTTATTCATGGTATTACCAAATTTTCATTACACTCGAGGATGAAGAAAAGACTACCTTTACATGCCCATACGTACCTTTTCATATTGAAGGATGCCATTTAGATTATGTAATGCACCTGTAACTTTTCAAAGGTGCATGACATCCATATTCTATGATATAATTGAGAATACAATTGAGGTATTTATAGATTATTTTTCTATTTTTAGTTATTTTAATTTATGTCTTGCTAATCTTGATCGAGTATTGCAACGACGTGAAGAAGTTAATTTGGTGCTAAATTGGAAAAAAATGCCACTTTATGGTGCAAGAACGTATTGTATTAGGGCATAAAATTTCAAAGAGCAAAATAGAGGTGGATAGAGCCAAGATTGAATTTATTGAGAGATTACCCCCAGTTATTGTCGTGAAGGAAGTGATGAGCTTCCTTGGGCATGCGGGTTTTTGTCGATGTTTCATAAAGGATTTTTTTAAAATTGTTAAACCCTTTTGTCAATTACTTATTAAAGATGCACCATTCCAGTTGATGTGTGATGCAAGCGATTATGTTATTGGTGTTGTACTTAGTCAACGCAAAGACAAGAAGTTGTATGTGATCTATTATGCTAGCAGGATGTTAAACGACGCATAATTTAACTATGCCACAACTTAAAAAGAGTTTCTTGCTACATTTTTTTTTGTTTTTGATAAATTTAAATCATATCTCATTAGAGGTAAAACAATAGTTTTTACTAATTATTTTGCCTTTAAATATCTCCTTACAAAAAAGGATGTTAAATCTTGTCTGATTCGTTGGGCATTATTGTTGCAAGAATTTGATATTGAAATTAGAGACAAGCAAGGAGCAAAGAACTTAGTTGCAGATCACTTATCACGATTGGAGAGGGCCCAGGCCGAGGAGGATAAGGTGGACATCAACGAGTCTTTTTCTTATGAACAACTTTCTGCCATAATGGTAGCTCAAGCCCCATGGTATGTAGATATTATGAACTACTTACAGTGTAATATAGTTCCTCCTAAGTTTTCATATCAAAAAATGAAGAATTTTTTTCTAATATGAAATAATACCACCGGGAAGAATCATATTTATGCAAATACTATGCAAACCAAATAATAAGGAGATGTGTTACGAAGGAAGAAAATCATAATATTTTTATGCATTGCCATTCATTAACATGTGGGGAACATTTTGGACCAAATAAAATAGGAGCAAAAATACTCTAATGTGGATTTTATTGGCTATCCATATTTAGGGATGCTACTGCATATATGGCTTCGTATGATACATATCAAAGGATGGGCAGCATCTCAAAAAGAAAGGAGATGTTGCTAATAATCAGAGGTTAAATTGTTTTATGTGTGGGGGATTCATTTCGTAACACCCCGTCTATCACTGTGCTAAAATGATTTGAAAACTCTATTTATTCGGGCCTTTGGTTGCATTAAATTTAAATTAATTTACACTATTAGAATAGATAAATATTAAATATGTAACAGAATTATACTTTAATACACATCCCTTGTGACGGGATAATTATTTCTTTATAAATAATTAAGGTATCTAAATTAATTTATAAATCTAAAATAGAAACTAACAAAGTTTTCTTCACTATCTTCTATTGAACTTGTTTCTCATCTCCTCTGATCTGAATGAGGGTGAATTGGGGTGAGCTTCACAAGCTCAGTAAGAAAAAAGCTATTATAACGAAAACTTACATACATACATTAATGCAATATATAAAATAAAATAATATTTATATTCAAGAAAATATCAAACAAAGCATCTCAATCAAAATACGCAACAAAACAAATCATCACACGAAATATATTTTAATCCTCACTCTTATAACCTTATTCTTGTTCTCATTTCAAATCCCACTTACACTCGAAATATCACATCTAAAGTTTCGTCGCTCGATGTCGTTTATATCGTCATCGAGAAAAGGCGAAATGGATCCCTCCATTGCATGGATAACAAACACATAAATCACGCAATGGGTACAGCAGATACGTTTGCTAGGTGGCCCACACTCACACGAATGTCTATCCACGTCTAGATTAGGTTTCAGACTCTATCCATGTGCAGGTTCACTATACTCGTTAAGCTTCAGCCACACACGCGCCCTCCCCTCCTCGATTCAGACTAAACAAGTAGGTATCTAGGGTCTTTACACTCTACTTTCTTTCTAAATGTCTCTCATTTCTAATTCACTCATTCTCTACGTAAGATCTTAATTTCTATGTATAATTAAACACAAACACACATACAAAATACAGAATATCATCACGCACATTAGAACTATACGTTTTAAAATACTTTCTGAATCATATTGTACTAAATCACACAGCCAGCACAAGATACTCAGATTCCTTGCGCAACTATACTAGATCACACAATAAGTACAGTGCACCATACATCTGCACCAGATCACACAACCAGTGCAATGTACCTAAATTTCACACGTACACACACTAGTTATACATTTTACATGCATAACATTTGTACACACATATTACAATACAGACATATATCTTTACTACATGTCTTAAACAGAATATATATTTATATTCACACACACACATACAATCTCTACTAATATATACACACACGTTCATGCTTAAACACATATATACAATCACACACAACATACCATATTTATATTTATTCATGCATTTGTTTTTATCAATTCATATCACATTCATCGTATATTTTTATATATACACACACACATGTGTAACAACATATGTATATACACTATATAAACACAAACAAATATAAATTAGACATACTAATTATATATATTACATTATACTGTATTTAAATATTTACACATAATGCACTACATATATACACATTTATATAAATATATAATTTATGTCTTTGTACAGAATACACATAATTCTTACCTACGGTGTGATCAGAAAAGCTTTGGAAATCCTTTCTAACTTATTCTACAGTTCTCTCAGAAATTCGAATACCTTTTGGATAATTTTCTTTGTTTATAATAGAAAACACATAGATTAAATTATGAATAATTTTAAAAACTATATTATGCAGAATTAGGAAAAAATTTTACCTTTGGACATGCAGTCATAGTCGACAACGTCACCATGCGCCATCATATGCGAGTACCAAAAATGTCAATGCTGATGATCGAATCAGCACACATTGTCGCATGCGGCGCACCAACATCATATTGGTCGCCACACTTCTATTTTCCCTTCCTTCATTTTTTTTTTTCATTTTTCTTTTTTTTTCTCCTTTTTTTTCCTTCTTCTTCCTTTTTTCCCATAGCTCCTCTTCTTTTTTTTTTCTTCTTCCCCTTTTCTGCAACTCCTCTTCTTATCTTTTTTTGTTCTTTCTTCTTTCTTTTTCCTTTCTTCTTCTTTTTTATTCTTTCTTTTCTCTTTCTCTCTACCCACCGTGTGTCTTCTCTCTCTCCTCTTTTTCTCTCTCTAATTGATGGCAATTCCTCTCTTTTTTCTTTCTTCTTCGATTGCAGTGTCGCGCAACACCGTGCAAATTGCCTTATCTATATATGATCTGATCATTTCACTTAGGTAGTTTAAAATTTTTATCTGTAGCTGCCTTCAGAGATAGAAGTTTGTAACGATTTTGTGAAGCATAACAAGAAAAATTTGTGCACTTAATGATTTATTTGATTTTCTCTATTATTTGATATGATAGATGTGTATTTAATTTTCTATACTAACGTACTATTTTGATATTCAAATAAATGATTTTTCTTATTGATAAGTTAGGCAAATAAGGAAGCTGAACGGTAAAATAAATAATAAACTTTTGAAATCTTATAATATTAATTTAATATTATTTTCCTTACTGAGCATATGAAACTCACTCTTTCTATCCCCCTCCGAGGATGAGGAAGAAAATGAGGAACTGCAGGCAAACCTACACTTGGAAGTCTATGAGGATCTCGTGGATCCACAAGTCTGAGTGCATATCTGTTTTCGCATTTTGATGAATTCCAGTAGCACAATGAAAGAAGTGGCCTTATATTTGATATTTTCTAACCGCTTCTGGCCTCAGTGATGTATGTATTTAGAACATTATATATATATATCTGTAAGAGATTTATTAAGGTTTGATTCTGTTGCATAAATATTATCATGCACTTGTTATTTTAAATCTGTATCTGACACCCATTTATCTTAATTGGCACTTGGGATGTCACAGGTGGTATCAGAGTAAAATATTACAAAATAAATCCTTTACACTGAGGCCTAGGACAGATAAACCATTTAGAATACCAAGGAAAGATAAATGTCCTCCTTTCAAATATTAAACCTCTAACTCGTGTCTTTCTTTCTTTTATAGGACTGACGCGAGGAAAACCATTTGTAGAATGTACTGAACGACCTGAAGTCTCGGATCATCTGACTAGGGTTGAATTTATAGAACTTTTTCGAGGTGTTCAAGGATTAACTACAGTAGTAAGACAAAACCAAGCCAACTTTTATCCACCCCCTGCCCCTGAGTTCCAAAACCTAGATCGGTCTATCTCTCATAATATAGCAGAGTTTAGGAAACTTACCCTCCCCTCACACTTTGAAGGTGGCCTTGATCATTTAGTAGTTGAAGCCTGGATCCTACAAATAGAAAAACTCTTCTCTGTAATAGACTTGACCGAAGAACAAAAAGTCCCTCTTACCACCTTTATGTTAAACGGTGAAACCGAACATTGGTGGCGACTTAAGAAAGAAGTCCTGCCTACCCCTACTACCTGGGAAGTTTTTTATGGATACTTTCTTTGATAACTTCTTCCCTGATTAAGTTTGGGAAAAAAAATTGAGGAATTCCAGGACCTCTACCAAGGAAGCTTGTCTATAGCCCAATATGCAGCCCAATTTGTTCAGCTATCTAGGTTAGCTGTTTTAGTGATCATCCTCGAAAGCCAAAAAGTTAAGAAATTTCTCAAGGGCCTTCATGCCGACATTTATAATCGGATCGTGATACAGAGACCCTGCTCATATGCAAAGGTACTTGAACATGCCCGGTTGGCTAAAAATATTATCTCGGTTAAGCACCAACGCTTTGCTCGAGTTCACACCCAACAACAGCCCCAACAGCTTAAAAAGAGATTGCCATACCCAATAAGTAACCCCCCAGACAAATGAATGAGAATTGTCCTTCCTCTTGCCTTACCCCCACCTACAGCCCCACTTGCCCGAACTAACCAACTTGTCAACATTGTGGTTGCTCGCATGGTGACCTAGTGTGTTGGCGTATCAATCACGCATGCTATCGTCGTGAAAGTACCCACCAGCTTATAAAAGACTGCCTTCAGCAACTGAAGGATGTAACCCAACCCATAGCACAAGGTCGAGTGTACCATTTAGATGAAACTGAAGTCCTTCCTGTTCCTGTTCTCATCCAGGGTATGATTTTTGTTCATAATATTCCTGTTAAGGCTTTGATTGATATTAGTACAACTCATTCTTTTATTTCCTATGCATTTTCTAGAAACCTAAAATTGAGACCAGAAGCTTTAGGAAAAATGCTAGTAGTGGAAACGCCCTCTAAAGGACTACTAGGGGCTCGTTGCGTATATAAGGACGGTAGAGTAAAATTTCCAGAATAGAAGTATGTGTAAACTTGATACTATTAAATTTTGTAGGATTCGATGCAATATTAAGAATGAATTGGTTGGAAAATTATAGATTTATAATAGACTGTAGAAGTAAAAGTGTAACTTTATGATCCCCGAAAAAGAAATAAAAGTTATTATTTTTTAACAATTGAATGAACAGAAATATGGACACTTATCCTGTTGTGTGTTTCATACCCATTGTTTGCAATTTTCCTAATGTCTTTTCTATTGAACTCCCTGATCTACCTCCCCACGTGAGGTAGAGTTCTTGATTGAATTATTGCTCGAAATCCAACCGATCTCGAAGCCCGTATATCGCATGAGTTGCTCTGAGCTAACAAAGTTGGAATATCAACTTTCTGATCTTATCATCTAGAAATTCATTCGCCCTAGTCATTCTCTTTGGGGCACTCCGGTGATGTTATTAAAGAAAAAGGATGGTACCCTTTGACTCTGCATAGACTATAGGGAACTCAACTTAGTGACTGTTAAAAAAAAGTACCTTTTACCCTGGGTCGATGATCTCTTTGATCAACTGTAAAAAACTACGGTCTTCTCTAAGATCGATCTCATAACCAGGTACCACCAGTTGAGAGTGAATGAAAAAGATATTCTAAAAACTGCCTTTCGGTGTAGATATGGATTATACGAGTTCATAGTGATGCCATTTGGATTGACCAATGCTCTAACAGCTTTCATGGACCTAATGAACCAAGTTTTCTAACACACACTAGATCGATATATCATTGATTTTATTGATGTCATTCTAGTGTATTCCAAAAGCCATGGGAAACATATTGTGCATTTGGCTGAAGTGCTGGAGACCCTTCGCCAAAACCAATTATAGGGAAACTAAGCAAGTGCTCCTTTTAGTTGGATCAAATTTCTTTTTTTGGTCATGTAATCTCAAGTGAAAGAGTTTCTATAGACCCATCTTAGGGTGAATAAGTGATCAGTTGGAGTCTGCCCACCAATGTGGCCGAGGTACGTAGTTTTCTTGGCTTGACAGGCTACTATCGATGATTCATTGACAGATTCGCCAAGATTACTGCCCCTATGACTCGACTCACCAGAAAGGGGATACCCTTTGTTTGGAATTATGCATGTAGTGAAAACTTTATGGAGCTGAAGCATCGTCTAACATCCTCCCATGTATTAATCTTCTCGAAAAATAAAGGAAGATTCTAAATTTACTGTGATGCATCTCATATTGGTTTAGGGTATGTCTTGATACAGCATGGTAGAGTAGTTTCCTTTGGATCCCGACAGCTCAAAGTCCATGAGCGGAACTACCTTACCCACGACCTAGAGCTGGTAGCCATTATCTTTACCCTGAAATTATGGCGGTATTACTTGTATGGTTAGACTTTCAAAATCTACACCGACTATAAGAGTCTCAAATATATCTTTTTACAACGGGAGTTAAACACAAGGCAAAGACGTTGGACGGATCTTCTGAAGGATTATGATTGTCAGATTATTTATCACCCCAAGAGAGGGAATGTAGTCACCGATGCCCTAAGTCGACGAGAGCTTGCTGTGCTGGCCTAAACCATGGCCTCCAGTTAGAAGATGATGGACACCATACAATCACTTCGCCCTAGCTATTATGGCAAAGGCACCTACCTCGCCCAGATCTGAGCCCTACCGGATCTCCTTGTAAAGATCTGAGAAGTACAGGCCACGGATCAGGAACTCATCAAGAGCTTGGGTAAGTTCACTTTGGATGAATCTCCTGATTTCAGGATCTCTAATGATGGATTGTTCAGATTTCAAAACTGAATTTGGGTCCCCAATGCAGTATGCACAAATATACTCAAGACCGCCCATGCTTCTAAGTTATCTATCCATCCCGAAAGTACTAAGATGTACCAGAACTTGAAGCGACAATATTAGTGGCTAGGAATGAAGAAGGATATAGTTTACGACGTCTCCCAATGCCTTACTTGTCAACGGATAAAGGCAGAACATTAGAGACCCAGTGGCTTGCTACAGGGTCTTTCGATTCTTGAATGAAAATGAGAGCACGTAACTATGAATTTTGTCATCGGATTACCCAAGATCTGTTCTGGCCAAAATACCATTTGGGTCATTGTGCATAGGCTGACCAAGACTGCCCATTTCTTGCTTATTCGAATCACAGACTCCACTAGTAAGTTAGCCCACCTATAAATGGATGAGATTATTCGACTCCATGGAATTTCGTCGTCCATTGTATCCGATCGCGACTCCTAGTTCGCCTCTCACTTTTGGGATAACTCCCAAGAAGCCTTGGGGTCTAGGTTGTACTTTAGCATGGCTTATCATCCCTAGATGGATGGTCAATCTAAGTTGAACGATCTAGATATTGAAAGACATGTTACGCACTTGCGTTCTTGACTTTGGTGATAACTAGTATGAGTATCTTCCTCTTTGTAAATCCGTTTATGATAACAGTTACCATTCCAACATCGATATAACCCCGTATGAAGCTTTGTATGGAAGACCTTGTCGTTCCCCTACTTACTAGAGTGAAATCGGGAACTAGTGCCACTTAGGATGAGACCTCATTCAAGAGACCATTGAGAAAGTCAAAATCATCCACAAGAATTTAGCAACTGCCTAGAGCTGTCAAAAAAGCTACACCGATGATCGTAGGCGACTCTTAAAATTTGTTGTAGGAGATCAAGTTTTCCTAAAAATCTATCCCTACAAAGGTAAGATGCAGTTTGGAAAGAGAGGGAAGTTGAGCCTTTGATATGTGGGACCTTTTTGATCGTCGAGTGCATTGGACTTGTGGCTTACTACCTCACTCTATCTCGGGAGTTCGTGGGTTTACATGATGTCTTTCATGTCTCGATACTCAAAATGTACCACCCTAATCATTCTCATATTATTCCTCGTAATGAGGTACAAGTACAGGCCGATATGACTAATAAGAAGATTCTTGTAAAAATTCTCAGGTGGACTGATAAGGTTTTACGTAATAAGACGATTCCCATGGTGAAGGTACGTTGGCAGCATCACACCTCAGAAGAAGCGACGTCGAAGTTAGAGAACAAAATGTGGAAGAAGTATCCAGAATTATTCCAGACAAATTTGGGGACCAAATTTTTTTATGTGAGAGGGATGTAACACCTCACATATCACTATGTTAAAATGATTTGAAAACTTTATTTATTCGGGTCTTTGACTCCCTTAAATTTAAATTAATTTCTATTGTTCTCGAGATCCGTGATTTTAATAATTTTTATTTTTAATTTTTTTTATTTATTATATTAATTTTATTTTTATTTTATTTTATTTCAAAAGAAAAATTTAGAAAAAAAATCAAAAAATGATAAAACGGGAGAAAACCTACTCGCGAGAAAAATTCTGCAAGAAAATAGTTGCCCGCACAGATGCTGGGCACTGTGCGCGCGCACAGTGGCCGTAGGGTGTGCATACAGCACGCACAATCCATCCGCACGCCAGCATGCATGGGATGTGCACACAGCGTGCACGTCCCCTCCGCATGCACGTCACATGCGCATAGTGAGCACTTCCCATCCACATGCATGGTGCGGGGTCAGGAACTACGCACGCATCCTGTTGCCTGCAGGCGGGCTATCCGCGCGTCACTTCGCGCACGGACTGGCACCGCACATTGTGCGCACGCGATCCACACAACAAGCCTCCGCGAACAGGCCTTGTGCGCCTAGGGTCTGCACGCGAAGGCTAGCCTGCAGCACGTCGACAGGGTTCTGCCACCTCAGGCAGTGCTCCGACGCTGCATTGGGTGGTGCGTCGCCACAAAAAGTGGAGGAAATTTTTCTCCTTCGTTTTTCATGCCAAGAATCTTCTTCTCCTCTCTCTTTACTGAATTTAACCACTTGGCCCAAATTCAATGGTTCTAAAATTTTATAAATTGCCCTCCCCCTTCCCTTCCTCTCCAAACTTCTATTTCTTCCATTTCTCAAATGTTTAGAGAGAGAGAGATAGAGAGAGATAAATAGTAAATTGGTGAGAGAAGAAGAGAAAGAAAGAAAAAATGATGAAGAAGAAAACATCGAAGTTTCGGTAAGGAATCTAATATTACTTTCGATCTCTTAAGGAGTATTTTTAGATAAGCAAATTATTTTGCTTGTTTTGCATGTCTCTATATTCAAATGAGTCATATTATTCTGATTTTCAAGCATGCTATGTGATTTACTGACACTTGATAAATTTGCATCTAAGAAATATAATATATAATCCGTGATAATAAAAGTAAAATAAAACAAAAAGAAAACAAGAAAAGTGGAATTAAGTCTGTATGGTCTGAAGTGTATCTGTATTGACATGCATATTGCATTAAGTGTCTCATTAGACTTTTTATCTCTGAGGGGTATCTGTTCCCCTTATCCTTCGGGGTATCTATTTTTTCCTCCCCTTATCTGATCTAAAAAGACGTAAGAAGGCCACTGTCAGTGGATGACGTCGTGCTCTCTAATGAGAGTGGTATCGCACTATCTATAGGGGTCACTCGTGGTTAAGTAATGTCGTGATTATAGACTATCTGTTAGGACCACTATGGTTGGTACGATCATGGTTATAGATCGTACCATGGTTTGGCCAGTCGAAAGTAGGCCTGAGCAAATTGTCGTATTTATATCTGATCTATTCATTTCCCTTGAGCAGTTAGAAATCTGTATCTGTATCTGCCCACAGAGATGGAAGTTTGTAACAATTTCGTGAAGAATGACACAAAAAATCTGTGTATTTCATGATTTATTTGATTTTTTTTATTATTTGGTGTGATATATGTATATTTCATTTTTTGTGCTACCGTACTATTTTGATATTCAAATAAATAGTTTTCCCTAATGATGAGTTAGGCAAACGAGAAAGCTGAATGGTAAGGAAAATAATAAACTTTTGAAGTCTTATGATGTTAATTTAATACTGTTTTCTTTATTGAATATATAAAACTCACTCTTTCCATCTCCCTCCCCCCCTCCAGATGAGGAAGAAAATGAGGAACCGCAGGCAGACCTACCATTGGAAGTCTATGAGGATCCCGTGGATCCACAAGTCTGAGTGCATGTCTATTACCGTACTCTGATGAATTCCAGTAGCATAGTGAAAGAAGTAGCTCTTATGTTTTATATTTTGTAGCCACTTCTGGCCTTAGTGATGTATATATTTAGAACATTATATATATATATCTATAAAGAATTTGTTAAGGTTTAATTATGCTGCATAAATATTATCATACACTAGTTATTTTGAATATGTATCTGATACCTATTTGCCCTAATTGCCACTTAGGATGTCACACATTTTATAGGACCTTTTCCTCCATCCTTTAGAAATTTGTACATTTTAGTGACAGTTGATTATATTTCTAAATTGGTGGAAGTTGTTTCATTTCACAACAATGATGCCAAAAATGCGATAAATTTTCTTAAAAAGAATATCCTCACAAGATTCGACATGCCTTTGGTAATCATCAGTGATGGAAGTAAGCATTTTTATAACCGTTATTTGGATACCTTATTAACTAAATTTGGTGTTACTCATCATCCTCAAATAATTTGTCAAGTGGAGATCTCTAATAGGGAAATCAAGCACATCCAGAAAGCAACTGTAAATAGAATACAGAAAGATTGGTCAAAAAAGCTATATGATGCATTATGGGCATACGTGACTACATTTGAAACACCAATTAATATGTCCCCCTATCGTCTAGTATATGGAAAAACATGTCATATTCAAGTGGAACCCGAACATAAAGCTTATTAGGCTATGAAGTTGTTAGATTTCAATTCCAAGGATGTGAGTGACAAGTGCCTATTGCAATTAAATGCCTTGGAAGAATCTAGACTGCATGCCAATGCGAATGCAAAAATCTATAAAGAGCAAACCAAAACATGGCATGATAAGCACATTGAAAAGCGAGAATTACAAGTTGGTCAACAAGTCTTGCTCTATAACACATACCTTCAATTATTTCTAAGGAAGTTGCGATCCTATTGGACAGGACCCTTCACTAAGGTGTTCCCTTGTGTTACTACTAAGCTTCAAGAAAAAGAGCAGAAGTTTAAGGTTAATGGCTACCATGTGAAGTCATATTTGGGAGAAGATTTGAGAAGTTAAAGTCCACCTTGGCTCTCACTTGAGCCATCTGCTGCAAAGTCAAGCTAATGACTATAAACAAAGTGTTGATTGTGAGACAACCAAATATAGATTGTATTAGACAAATAAGTATAATTTATTTATTTATTTTTATTTTGTTTACTTGATAGAATCATAGAATTTTTTAGTAAGTTTTATTTTTTTTTTTTTTTTTTTTTGCACCTATCATTCTCACTTTATAATTGTTTCACTAACATTTTTGGATTCTTAATTGATATCCAGCTAATATACTTTTTAACATTGATAATATCTACTTTGGATTAGAATAACTCATGACAAAATTCTAGTGATCACTTTTGGAACAGGCTACATGGACACCACGCAAGGGGAGTATTTTGTTTCTTCACTCTTTTATTTTTGTTTTCTTGGCATAATATGTTAATAAACAATGAGGACATTGTTCATAGTAAGTTTGTGGGTACTAGGTCTTTATAGTTTATATTGCCATTTTTTTAAAGTTTATTTTTTTTTTATACATACTAAAAGACTAAACTTATCACCATTAGTAATCAGTAAAGCATAGTAGAATTGAGATTTTATCCTTATTAAGATTGTGACTTCTTTGAAAAGAAAATATGATATGTTTACAAATAATAATTAAAATAATTAGCGATTATTTTCTTTAACTTAATTGGTATAAGGACAATGGCATAGGAACCTAATCTAAAGCATTACACTTGTGATATAGAAAATGTAAGTTTGATTTTTACCTTTTAGCTAGTCATAAACTAAGGTTTAAGTGAATAAGATAAATTAGCTAACATGTGATGGATGAGATGGAGCGTAAAACGCACACACTTGCTAAAACATATTTGAGGTAAACGTGTGAGAATGAGCATAAAACGCACTCACTTGAAAAAAAAAATTGTGAAAGATATATATCTATATATATATAGAGTAATTACTGTTGATTTCACTATCTAGGTTGAAATAACAAAGAGGTAAGATTAAACAAAACATAATTTATGAATTAAGAGTAGAAATTTATAGAGGGGAACTTATGTATTGCAATTATGCAAATTTTATTGAGAGGTATAAGAGCTAATAGTCCATTTATTATTTGCAACATTCCCTTTGAATTTTCAACTAACTAACGATTGCAAAAAATGAATAAAATTTCAATCCTATTAAAATGAATAGATGAAAATTATAGAACAGTTTGCTTTTAAGTATTTCTTTTCAACCTTTTGCTTAATGACAAACAAAAATTTAAGTTTAGGGGTGTTTGATGTATTGCATTTTTATAATACTTTTAATATCCTTTTTACTTAATTTGAAATAATTTTTGAATAATTTTGAGTTAAACATTAATTTATGATTTAATTTTTATGTGGTTTGAATTGTTGAAGAGAAGATGAAAAAAAGGCTAAAGAAGAGAAAAAGAAAAGAGGAAGAAGGCCAACACCCAGATCCAGAGCACCCAGGCCCAGATCCATTCAAACCCAGCTCCTACTCTCGAAAACGATGATGTTTTGAGAGCTGGGAACCATAACCCAACAATGATCAAAACGACACTGTTTAAAAAAAATTGCAGAAATGTAAAAGAGGCTTGTACACCTCTGAAGAAAAAAAAAGATATTAGCCTGAATCCCAATATCAGTAGGTACAGATATTTACACACAATTTTCAATCAATTGAACCAATGCATATTACATACGCAGCTAATAGTTCGCAAAAATAACATCTTTATCACCTATTTTGAATGCATAATTGAGCTACTTATTTTATAACTTAGGTATTTTGCTTATTTTGATACAGGTTGAGGAATAAAACTCAAATTCAGAAAAATAGTACAACAAAGCAAATTTCTTACAAAAGAAGTCATTAGTTCGAGTGTAAGCCACGGGCAAGGCTTACACCTTAGTGGGGAGCAACAAATCTTAGTTTGCGACCAACTAAGCCTCAGGCAAGGCTTGCACCTTAGCAGCAGTAGTAGATATAAGGTCAAATAAAGAGAAGCCTTGAAAAAGGCTTACATTCTAACAATAACAACATATATTGGTGCTTCAGTGTAACTTCAAATTTGAAAGAAGATCTCATTTTTAACTAGAAGTAGGAAACCAAATCAAGTGCGGGTGATTTTAAAAAGTATAAAGAGAGGCCAAAATCATCAAGAAAAACCTATCGTCATAAGAGGAAACCCTAATCCACCTTCAAGCTTTAAATAGAAAGCAAAGTAGAGAGGAGCGTAAGCTAAGAAAATCAGCAAGAGGAAGACTTTATCTTTCTCCATTATTCTTTTTGTAATCGTAAAAAAAATTTTCTATGTATTAAGCTCATCATGAGCAGCTGAACAATTACACTTTCCAGTTAGAGATTAGTTGAAGTTTCAGTTTGGGATTGTGAAATCTAATTATTTTATTTTAGTTCTTGTTCAAACTTCAATATCTATGTGTTTCTTTGTGTATACTACCATTGTTACTTGTTGTTTGTTTAACAGGGCTCGTTGAGTATACAGTGTAGTAGCACGCTACCATTCAAGATCTTGAATCCATAATTGTTCAGGTCATCTTGATGCTCGTGGTGATTTAGTGTTCCTACTAAGAGAGTATATGATCTAATCTAAATAAACCACATGGTTGAGTTTACTAATTAGAATCATATCTTTCTACCTCTTAAGGTTGCTAGTAAACTAAACTCTAGGAGTGTCTTTGAGGTTGTTTATTAGCAAGGTTTAATAAATGAGCATCTCTTGGTAAATCTAGAATTAAAGAAGGATTGATTGTTAGGAGCATCTTCAACAACTAGAACTGGTCTATTGAAGGTTGGTAAGAATGATCACTGCATTGATGATCAATCCCGAGAGTGGAACTGATTCTATTTCTTTAATTAAAAGCTCTCTCGTAACTGATTTTTACTACATCATTTTGCTGAATTTTTTTTATTTTAATCGCCCTAAGTTTTGCTAAATTATTTAATCACTTATTCTAAAACAAAAACCCGTAGCTTTCGTGGCCAGAAGAGAATATTGGTTCTCAATTCCCTAAGAATTCGACCATATTCACCACTACTACAATTCTTAATTTGTTGTTAAAATATAAATTTATTTTTGGTGGATTCAACACCCATCAACAGTAGTATTATGTATTAATATAACTCCTTTGTAACAGAATAATTATTTATTTGTAGATACATGAAGCATCTAAATTAATTATAATTCTAAAATAGAAATTACTAAGGTTTTCTTCACAATCTTCTAGTGATCTTGAACTTGTTTATCAACTTCTCGAATCTAAAATGGGGGTGAATTAGGGTGAACTTCACAAGCTCAATAAGAAAAGAATTCTATAACAAAGACTTATGTACATGTATTCACACAATATATAAACTATAATAATATTGATAATTAAGAACAATATTAAGCAAAATATCATAATTAAAATACACAACCAAAACAATCAACACGAGAAACATATTCCAATCCTCTCTCTTCTGATCTAACTCTTTCTTTTTCTCTATTCACATATATTATTCATTTCATTCTCTAATTTATCACTCTTTTCTCTTAGATACGTCTTACATATATAATTTTTGCACATATACACATGGATCACTTATTTTTCAAAACAAAACGGATTTGTTCACACACACAAATCTCTCCACTTGGATGCAATGCAAATTTCTCACCCACACATATAACTCCACTTAAACTTATAATTTTATGTTATTTTGTCTTTTAAAGCTTATTTAATTTACCATCGCGCGATGATGTTATATCACTATCGAGGAGAGGTGAAAATGACCCCCCCATCGTATGGATAACACACAATCCTACATTGGTCACAACATGTACGTTTGTTAGGTGACCCATATGCTCACAAATACCTATCCACGCCTGAATCAAGTTTCACATTACTATCCATGTAGGTTCACCATGCCTGCTGAACTTCAGCCACACATGCACCCTCCCCTCCTCAAGTCACGACTAACAAATTAAGTGCCTTGTTAATTCTTTGCAGTTTTCTTATTATATCATCAAAAGTTTCTCTTGTTCTTCTATCTACTTGCTACACGATTTACTTTTAAATTTACCTAAATTATTTATTTCTAGAACTATTACATATGTTTACCTTCCAAGTGGCTTATTCAATCTATTTCTCTAACAAACTTACACTTTTTTATTTCTTTGGTGTTTGTTTTTCAGATCTTTTTATCTTACTTAATTTTTTATTTCATAATCTAAAATTTATATTAATTTAAGGTCTTAATTTCTACATACAGTTAAATAAACATAAATATATAACAAATACACTTACACAATCTCTGCAACAACATGCACACGACGATACTTATACAAATATACTCTATACACATAGCATACCACACATACTAAGTCACGCATTTGTCCTTATCAGTTTTGTTCTTATCAATTCATATCTTCGTCCTCGTATATTCTTACATATACATAGAGACATGCATAATAACATATATATACATCTATATTTCTATACATACCAGCGCACATACATATACACACACACATAAAATAATGTATACACATACTCTATACATATTCAGAAACACAATTTATACAAGCCAGTTATATCTTTGTTCACATATATAAATATATGTACATTACATTACACATACATTTAAACATTCAAGCACATTACACCATATGTATACACATTTACTTAAACATATTAATTATGTCTCCTGGAATACACCCAATTATTACCCGGTGTGATCGAAAATGCTCTTCGAATCCCTTTTAGCTCTGTTTATAATCCTCTCAGAAATTCAGATACCGTTTGAGTAATTTTTCTCATTTATAATATAAACATACATATTAAATTACTAATAGTTTTGAAAACTATACAATACGAAATGAGGAATAGATTTTGCCTTGGGACACGCGATCCTTGGTCACTATAGTCACCGCGCGCCACCACCAAAAAAGGCCACACATTATTGATACGAACCAGGGTATATTAAATCTCAGACCCACTATCTTTACACTTGGAAGCAACCCTATAGAAAGCTAAATCATATTTACCAAGTCCTTGATCTAATTCAATTCATGAAAGAGAACTTTAGAATAAATCTGCCACCCAAATTCAACCCTTGAAAGAGAACCTTGGAATAAATTACTCACAAAGGAATTAGCTTTGCTCGTAGGAACCTTGATTCAAACAAGAGAAAAATCTCTCTTAAGAAATCTTGCATTAAACAAATTCATATTTCAACTTATATATCTTTACAAAAGATAATACTACCTATTTATAAATGAAACAATCCTCCAAGATAAGTTTCAAAACTTCTAAGAGTCACTACTCTTCATATAATTGAGTAAATATTTCTGTTTAATAAAAAAAAGCAAAAGTCTAGATACAATAAATAAAGACAACTAGATCTAATGTATTTAAGTCAGAATTCATTCTAAAACTTAAGAGCTAATTATCTATCTGCTAAAATCCGAATTTGGACTGGGTTTCTTCATGAAAGTTGTAGGCCCAAATGTGTAGATAAGATTACACTTTTGAATCACCTAATTTAGATATCAGAAGCCCAAGTTATGGCCCATCTAAATAAACTAGTTCAACTTTATATTGGGCTGGTGTTACTTCCACTTGAGTTAATGTGACCAAACTTTGATTTATGTAATTCAGCCCAAACCCAATACATGTTTCCTTGTTGCATTCTTGAATTTTGTTAATGTCATTCCACAAGCCTTGAATCATCTCGTTTAGTGTGTTCTTGAATTTTTTCAACCTCGCTCTTATAATCAGATCATTATGTAGCTGAATTGGATCAATGTTCTTGTATCCTACCTTATTTGCATCATTCCCTCCCTCTTCAAGATGATTCATTCACGAATCTCCAACATCTACATCAAAAGGAGAAAGATCAGCCACATTAAAAGTAGCACTCGTATTATACTCACTAGAATGATCCAACTTGTAGGCATTGTCATTGATCTTCTCAAGGACTTTAAATGGTCTATCGCCTCTAGGATGCGGTTTTGATTTATGTTGAGTAGGAAACCTTTACTTGCGCATGTGTATCCAAACCTAATCACTAGGTTCAAATATCACTCACCTCCTTCCCTTGTTTACTTGGCTTGTAATTTGTTGATTCATCTTCTCTATATTCTTGCGTACATCTTCATGTAGCTTCTTCACCAAATCTGCCCTTGTTGATTCCATCTAAACTACTTCTTTCATTACATGATAAGGGAATTAAATCCAAAGAAGTTAAAGGATTAAAATCATAAATTTTAAATGGTGAATAACCAGTAGTAGAATGCACAACTCTATTATATGCGAACTCAATAAATGGAATACACTTTTCCCAATTCTTCAAATTCTTTCAGATAATAGCATTAAAAATAAAGTTCTTACAGTTCTATTCACAACTTCAGTTTGACCATCAATTTGTGGATGAAAAGTAAGAGAAAAACAACAACCTAGTTCCTAATTTACTCCACAAAACTTTCCAAAAATGACTTAGAAACTTTGCATCCCTATCACTCACAATTATTTTTAGAATGCCACGCAAACATACTACTTCTTAAAGAACAGATTTGCAATGTTAGTGGCATCATCGATTTTATTACAACGTATAAAATGTGACATCTTTGAAAAGCTATCAACCACTACAAAAATTAAATCTTTTCATTTCCTTGATCTAGGCAAACCCAAAACAAAATCCATTGAAATATCAGTCCAAAGTTCTCTAGAAACAGGTAAAGGTGCATACAATCCTTGATTCAAAACTTTAGATTTTGTTTGTTTGCACACAACACATCTATCATAATTTTTTTTTCACATCTTTCCTCATTTTAGGCCAATAGAAATTCTCTTTTAAAATATTTAAAGTTTTCAAAATACCAAAATGTCCAATTAAATCTCCCCCATGAGATTCTTTAATAAGGAACATTCACATAGAACAAATAGATACGCACAACTTATTCTCTTTAAATAATAATTGATCCATTCTATAGAACTTACCAAATGCAACTTTCTCACATGCCTTAAAAATGCTAGAAAAAACATAATCACTTTCGTAAATAGATTTAACATGTTCAAAACCAAGCATTCGAGCACCTAAAGTATTGAGTAAAGTGTACCTTCTTGAAAGTGCATCTACCACAACATTCTTTTTGTCTTGTTTGTACTTAATCACATAAGGAAATATTTTAATGAACTCAACCTATTTAGCATGCCTCTTATTCAACTTACCTTACCCCTTTAAGAACTTTAATGATTGATGATCAATATGAATGAAAAATTTTTCAGGCCTTAGGTAATGCTGCCAATTCTCCAAAGCTCGAATCAAAGCATAAAGTTCCTTATCATAGTTAGAATAGTTCAATGAAGCACCATGGAGCTTTTCACTAAAGTAGGCAATTGGTCTTTTTCCTTGCATAAGAACAGCCCCAACACCAACATCTAAAGCATCACAGTCAATTTTAAAAGTATTAGCAAAGTTAGGCAAAACAAGAATAAGTGTTGAACAAAGTTTATCTTTTAACAAATTAAATGTTCTCTCTTGATCCTTATCCCACTTAAAAACACAATTCTTTTTTTATTACTTCTGTATGTAATAATGGTACTATAAAGTCTTTAACAAATCACATATACAAACTAGCCAAACCATGGAAACTTCTTACCTCACTTACTGATTTATGAATAGGCCAGCTCTTAATAACACTTACCTTCTCTTCATCAACTTCAACGCCTTGCTTACTCACAACAAAACCTAAAAATACAATTCAATCTAAACAAAAAGAACACTTCTTGAAATTAGCATATAACCTTTGTTTTCTCAAGGTCACTAAAACACTCCTCAAATGTTCTTCATGTTCATTCAAATCTCTAAAATACATAAGAATATCATCAAAGTACACAACAATAAATTTTGCAATGAAATCTTTCAAAACATGATTCATAAGTCTCATGAAAGTACTTGGTGCATTAGTTAAACCGAAAAGCATAACCAATAATTCATATAATCCATATTTTATTTTGAATGCAGTTTTTCATTCATCGCCCTCTTTCATTCGAATTTGATGATAACCACTTTTCAAATCAATTTTGCTAAAAATAATATAGCCATAAAATTCATCAAGCATATCATCTAACCTAAGAATAGGATGACGATACTTACCTGTAATGTTGTTAATCACATGACAATCAACACAAATACGCCAAGAACCATATTTCTTATACACCAACAATACTAGAACAACACATGGACTTATACTTTCTCTAATAAATCCCTTACCCAACAACTCCTCAACTTGCCTTTGAAGCTCTTTTGCCTCATTGGGATTACTTTTATAGATTAGTTTGTTTGGAATTGAGGCACCAGGTATGAAATCGATTTGATGCTCAATACCTTTAATGGATGACAATCTATTAGGTATCTCCTCTAGAAAGACATCTTCATATTCATGCAAAAGAGAAACAAACACACTAGGTAAAGAAACATTAAGATCATTAGTGTTTAGATAAAGTTCCTTGTACATAAGCATAAGTATACTTTTCTTTGAAAATCAAGTTTTCCTAATATCGCTCTTTTTTTTTATATAAGCTCACTTATTTCTTTTTACACTCATTTGAATTCTACCCCTCTTTTGTCAAACTCACTTTCTTTTTCACTTCATTATTTTTTTCACTCTTTTATTTTGAAAACTCAGTCTTGGATGTCTCAAATTCGCTCACTCTTTTTCCTTCACTCTTGTTTTCTCTCTCACTTTGTATTCTTCTAAGATCACCCCTCGTAAACTTTTTTTTGGTAAAAGTGATACAAGAGTAATTTTCTTTTTGTCTTTCTCAAATGTGTAGTGATTTGTGAAACCGGTATGCATCACCCTTCAATCAAATTGCCAAGGATGTACTAACAAAAGATGACCAGCATGCATAGGCACTACATCGAATAACACTTCATCCTTATGCTTGCCTATTTTGAATGCCACAAGAACTTGCTTTGTCACTCTTATATCCACGCAATCATTGAGTCACTTCAATTTGTAAGGATGTGGATGTTTTGTAGTAGACAGCCCCAATTTCTCTACAAGAGTAGTACTAGCAACATTTATCAAGCGACCACCGTCAATTATCACATCATATATGCAGTACTTCACAAGACATCTAGTATGAAGCAAGTTTTCTCTTTGATCGCATTCATCTTGTTGGACTTGTATATTTAAAGCTCTTCTTGCTACAAGAACCCTTCCACTTTCTGCCATGGTAAATTCTTCATCTTCATCATCAATTGTATCTTCATGGGATGGTATTTCTCCTTCATTCTCTTCTTCACTAACCGAATAATACTCTCTATCAAGCATAAACGTAGTTCTTTGATTTGGATAGTCTCACTTGTAATATCCTACACCTTAACACTTGAAATATTTAATATTTCTTGCATTAGTAGTAAAGTCAAGCTTACCCTTATCTTTGCTAAAACCAGATTCCTTAGGAACCTCTTTCGATTCTGCCTTAGGCTCGAATGACAAAGCCTTATCACCTTTTCTTTAATTTGATTTGAATGTTGAAGTGTTGGAAGAAAAATGACTTGCATTCCCTTTTCTCTTCAATTGCTTTTCAACCTTCAAAGTAAGGTGAGGTAAATTTTCTAGCTCCATATAAGGCTGCAATTCGACCACATTAGAAATCTCCTTATTCAAACCATTAAGAAATCTAGCCATTCTAGCCACATTATCTTCCTCGACATTTTCTCTAATCATGGCTACTTCCATTTTTTTGTAGTACTCCTCAACACTCTTGGAACCTTATAAGATTTTGAAGTCAATTATACAACTCTCTATAGTAATAGCTTGGTACAAATCTTCTTCTCATGATGGACTTCAAATCTCTCCATTCTTCAGTGGGCGTCCCTATTTCTTCTCCGCTTCTTCTTTATATCATCCCACTAAGTAATAGCATAATCTTCAAAAATAGCAATGACAAGTTGTATTTTCTTAGATTCAGTATAGCTATTGCAATCAAATATTAGTTTGATCTTCTTTTCCCAATCCATGTCAGCTTCAAGATCTATTCTTTCATGAAATGATGGAATCTTCATTTTAACACCATCAAAGTTGTTATTATTGCTGTTTTTTGCTCTCGGTTGTACCTCCTCTTATTTTTCATTATCACCATGTGATTCATCGTCTTCAAAGTTATTACCCTCTTGAACTCTATTTGGAAATCTCCTACCATGCATGGTTGGATTAGGAGCATTCGGTGGCTGCCCCCTTGTAACTGAAACTGCTAGCCTCTCCATTTGATCAATAATCTCACCATATCTTTTATCCATAGCTTTCATCAATTCCGCTAAGGCTTGGAACCTATTTATCTCGTTTTGTGGATTATTTGCCTGTCCACTCATCTTGTATTAAGCTGCAAAACAAGGTTAGTAAATCAAAAGAATAGTTCCTCACTTTATTCCCTCACGTGTTTCACTCAAATGATGGTATCACCCAATTTCATTCATGTTTAAATTTGGCTTTTCTCTATATGAACTCACATTTAACCTTTTACCACTCCAATTCTCTTGTTAAGATTCGTTGTAGAGAGTCAAACTTATACAAACGTGCTGACTTACAATGAAGAATAGAATAAACCTAGTTGGAAGGAAATAAAAGATAATCTAAATGAAACTCAACCAAGGTAAATCAAAATGAAAGATAAACCCGAATTCTTAGAAAGAAATACGACTTAAAAGAAATTTCAATCTAGGAAAGTAAACTGAATTTTTGTTTCAATTCCTTTTTGAATCCTCTTTTTTGTTCAATCTATTTTTTTTTCTTTTGCCTCTTGATCTCCCTTTTTTTTACTTTTCTTTTTATCTTCTTTCGATTTTTCTTTTTTTTTTATGTAACACAACATAAATAAACTTGAATGGACTAACTTTTGGATGACAAACAATTCATAAAGAGATGGAGGACAACAAATGATGAAAAATAACAACATAAAACAAGTTAAAACGAATGAAAAATGAAAGGACACTAAATTGATATGCTAGATGCAGAACATTAACAAATGGATATAGATGATTGAAATGGAAACAAAGACTTTAAATAATGAAACAGAAATAAAGAGATGAAACACAAAGGATTTAACCTGATTTAGAGCCTAAGCTCTGATACCAAACCGATATGAACTAAGGGTATATTAAGCCCGAGACCCAATATCTTTATGCTTGGAAGCAACCCCTTGGAAAGCTAAATTAGATTTACTAACTCATTGACCAAATTTAATTTGTGAAAGAGAACTTTAGGATAAATCTATAACCTAAATTCAACCCTTGAAGAGAATCTTAGAATAAACAACTCACAAACAAATTAGTTTTGCTTACAGGAACCTTCATTCAAACAAGAATCAAAACAAGAGAAAAACCTCTCTTAAAAAACTTTGCATTAAGTAAATTCATATATTAACTTATGTGTCTTTACAAAAAAGAATACTATCTATTTATAGATGGAACAACCCTCCAAGATAAGTTTCAAGACTTCTAAGAGTTACAACTCTTCATATTACTAAGTAAATGTTTCTATGTAATAAGAAAAAGCAAAAGTATAGAAATAATAAATAAAAATAACTAGATCCAATGTATCTAAATCGGAATTCATTCTAAAATTTAAGAGCCAATTATCTAGCTGATAAAATCTGAAATTGGACTGGGTTTCTTCATAAAAATTATAGGCCCAAATGTGTAAATAAGTTTAGAATTTTGAATCACCTAATTTGGACATCAGAAGCCTAAGTTATGGTCCATCCAAGAAAACTGGTTCAACTTCATATTGGACTGGTGTAACTTCCACTTAAGTTAATGTGATCAAGCTTCGATTTATGTTATTTAGCCCAAGCCCGATACATGCTTCCTTGTTGCATTCTTGAATTTTGTTAATGTCATTCCAGAAGCCTTGAATCATCCCATTTAATGTGTCCTTGAATTTCTTCAACCTCACTCTTGTAATTGGACCATTAAGTAGTTGAATTGGATCAATATTCTTGTATTCTATCTTATTTTTATTAATTGCCACATACACCACTTAACATGTGCCGCCACGCTTCCACTACAAACAACACCAACGCGCTGTTGCGAACGTAAGGAGAATTTGTTGAGAGTTTTAAAGATTTTGAATATTAGATTAATTATAGAATTTTATGATCACATTAGTTGATCATGAGTTTCGCATCGTGAAATGTTAAGAGGCTTAAGAATTTCTTGAATTTCATTGTTAGTATAATATATTCTGCTTTCATTTCAAAACGATAAATCATTGATAATGCATATGTAACTTTCGAGATACTTCACTTCTTAAAAATTCATTCACAAAAAGGCAGGATTATTTGTTCTAAAACTTGATATTAAGCAAGGCATATGACTGGTGGATTAAATTTTCTTAGAAACAATGCATGAGAGTTTGGGTTTGCACTCACATGTTGTGGCTTTTATCATGAAACATCGTACCAATGTTACTTATTCAATCTTGGTAATTTAGAAACCATCCAAGGTTATCAACCCAGGAAAGGATCTTCATTAAGACGATCTTCTCTCTTTTTATTTATTTTATATGAAAAATTGCAAACTAGAGCTGAATTAGAGATGCACCTCCATAGTGTCTAGATTTGTAGAAATGCATCATTAATATCTCATATCTTTTTTGTTAATGCTATCATTATTTTTTGAAGAGTAATGTAAAAAGAACTACAAGAAATTGAGAAAATGCTCAAGGATTATGTTGTTGTTTCAAGGGAAGCCATTAATTTACATTAAGGGATTATTTTTTGGAAAAAAAAAAGGTGTCAATTTATAAATATTCTGAATGTTAGGAAAATGGAATATCATGATAAATATTTTAGTCTTACCCAATCATTGGCCACTCTACTTCCTCAACTTTTCACTTCTTAGTTGATAAGTTTGTGAAAAGATTACAAAGTTGGCAACCCGATACTCAAAAGTCGGGTGTTAATGTTGTTGCTCAAGCAATATCTTCCTATGCTATGAGTAAGTTTCAGATTTCTAAGAAGTAATTTATGTACAATCGAAAAAAAAAAAACTCGTTGCTAGATTTTGGTGGTAGTACTAAGATGATAAAGCCTTGCATTAAGTACATTGGTCAAATTTGTATTCCAATAAAAATAATAGCAGGCTAGGCTTAAGAGATTTTGAATTTTTAATATTGTTATATTGGCCAAATAAACATGGAAATTAGTGTCAAATCCACAATCTTTTTTTTTACAAAGTTCTATAAGCAAGATATTTCAAGAATGGAGATTATCAATCAATTGTTATAGGGCATTATCCAAGTTATGGATGGTGAAGTTTGCTTGCAGGGTGAACATTGCTAGAAAAAAATTAAAATGGCAATACATAATAGAGAAAGAGTAATTGCTTAGTTTGATAAATGGTTGTCAAACTAAGTTAGTGCATGAGTCTGCACTTTTTTTACAAAGTTCTACAAGCAAGATATTTCAAGAATGAAGATTGTCCATAAGTTGTTATAGGGCATTATCCAAGTTATGGATGGCAAAGTTTGCTTGCAGGGTGAACATTGCTAAAAGAAGCTAAAATGGACAATAAAGAATTGAGAAAGAGTCATCGTTTAGCTTGATATATGGTTGTCAAACTAAGTTGATGCATGAGTCTACACTCTACGACCTTTAGTGTCTCCTATTGATACGGTAGTAAATTTGATTGATCCTTGAGAGTAGCATAGAATATAGATTTTACTGAGTCTATGTCTACCCTTCAAGATGCATAAATTATCACCACAATACTACTAAGCAAAAAATTACCCCCAGATAAGCTTATGTCAATACAAAGGAAAAAAAATTACATAATGAGATAGGGGTACTATTAAGTATGGTATAAATGTGGTGTTGATGAGGTCAACACTTTCAATAGCAATAATGAGATCCCTAGGAAACAATTGGGATTGCCCCTATATTACCTCTAGTTAAACATATGGTTTGTCATTTCTGTCAAGACATATAACTTGTAAAAACTATATCGGCCCATAACGGTGTGCAACTTGATACAATATGTCTCTTGCGTTGAGAGAAGATAATTGACATCTTCTAGAGTTTAAGAGGATACCTAGAAATCTGGAGATTGTCTCCACTTAGGGGAGACTCTCAACACCCTCACAAATTCTACAATTGGCTTGATGATGGTTTATCATCAAAATCTATAAAATAAAAAAAAAAACCCATGGTTTATATGCACATTTTATGGGATTTGAAGGGTTTAAAATCAGTGGATACATCATTACTCGTGAATTAACCCACTTAACTTAATTCACGTGTTTTTTTTAGGATTATATCCATGAGTTTGAGACCTACTGATTAATATGCATCACAATTCAACAACAAGATAGAAAGACTGATGCGTCCCTCCTTCGATGGGCATGATAAAAAAAAAAAAAGTTAATGCCAATGAATCAATGGATAAAGTTAGTTGGTCGATTTTAAGGGTTATTGCTAGAGGCTACGAAGGTGAATTGTTGATTTTTGGCATGCATAATATCCCATCTCCTTTTTCCTAGAGCTTGCAAAGATACATGTGCTCATATAATATAGTATGGTGTTAGCAAGAGGTATGGGTTTCCATCAAGGTATTGGTTAAAAGAGATTGTAAGGTAGTCTATAGTAAATTACTCATCTCTCCTCTTCCAAACTCTGAATTTGGACTTATATAAGAGGATGTACCCGTGTTTAATGTTTCTTTTATGTATTTTGGTTCTT
This sequence comes from Carica papaya, assembly GCF_054855325.1. Lineage (NCBI taxonomy): Eukaryota > Viridiplantae > Streptophyta > Magnoliopsida > Brassicales > Caricaceae > Carica > Carica papaya. The sequence goes on from NC_142317.1 coordinate 8,988,910, forward strand.
TTAGAATTTCTAAAATTTATAAAGAATTTTAGTGTTTTATCTAGAAAAGTGTTATCCATTTTGAGTAGCTAAACTATGGTACATCATATCACGTTGCTTGCTTCCCTTTGTAGTTTAGGGATAGTGTTCTACTCTTGTAATCAAGTTGCTTTCATAAAAGAATTTTTTTTTTTTAAAAAAAAAAAACCTTCATTTGATGACATTGATATGCTGTAACAAATAAATTTTTTTAAAAAATATATGTTTGAGAATTAATCATTAAAAAAAGATGAAATTTGAAACGGAAGGAATCAACTTTACATAAAATTAATTTAAAATTAAAAGTTTTTAAATTGAAATAAGTATATCCACTCCTAAACTAATTAAAAAAAATCAAATTATTTATTAAATAAATTATTGTAATTAATTATTTTAAAATATTAATTTAATAAAAAATAATTTTATTATTTCTTGTTATAGAATTAAAAAAATAGTACCCAATCATATCATCCATCAGCTCATCATAACTAAACAATGCAGAGAGCTATTATCACAAATCCGTCCACCTTCTCGAGATACATAATAACTGTAAGATACTACGTACGAACTGGCGAAACGACTTATATATATATATATATATATATACAAAATATTCCCACATCTAAAATATATCAAATACCACTAGCAAAAATCATTAATTAAATTAAAAAAGATTAAAAAAGCTCTGATGTGATAGAAAATGACCCCAAATGTTGTAGCCGCGAAGCCGGCCTTTTAAGAAACAGCCGCCATTTTCACCCTCCAGTTTCAGACCAGATTAGAACCTCCCAGCCTCTCAAGTCTTGACACCTGCCACCCCGACTCAAAATATTTTCTTTCCTGAATTTTAAGGTATCAAGAATACAGAAAATGCCCAAAAATAGATTAATCTATTCGCAAAATCATTTCTTTTTCTCTTGTTGATATAAATTACTTTGGCCTTCTCATGTTAAAAAGAAAAAAAACAATGTTTGATCTAACAATGTGGTCTTGTCAATAGGCTGCAGAACTACCGGAGGATGCTGACAGGGACGACTGAAGCTGCAGCAGGTGGTGGTAGCAGTCCGCGGCAGTTGGTCGCTGCTCCGGGTTCTGGTCTAAGCACCTGTTCTGCAGCTCCCTAAGCATCTTTGGCAAGTTGGGGAGCCCACATGTCTTCATCAACTGTCCCACGCCCCATACGTCCACCTTCACCCCATGCAACCCTCTCCCCATCTCCGGCGCTTGTCTTCCACGCGCCTCATTCAGGGCGGCAACTCCGTGCGGGTATATCTGTGGGGCGTCTATGGCGTCATCGAACCCGCAAATGAACCACTCGTTGTCTCTGTCGATCCTCCTCACCACTTTCTCCCAGCACAGGTCTCTGTGCATGAAGGAGAGATCGTGTAGTGCAACAAGGGCTTTGGTCACGTACTTGAGAGCCTCTACGAGCTGGTTGAAGTTAGTCGGCTTCGATTTGCAGCCTCTGGGTTTAAAAACCAATGCTAAATCTTTCTCTGATGATCCATACAAGAATTCGGCATGAGGGATTCTATGGTCCAGGAAATCGTATATTTCTTTTAGTGCAGCCCATTTTCTTTTACTCGAGAACAGCATGGTCACGGTGCTTGGAGTCCTTTCCATGGCGTTTCCGTTGTAACCCAGGTCGATTCTCTCGAAATCACTAAAAGGGTATTGCTTGTAGTTGCCGCTAACGCTGCTGTTGACGACACGATCGGCCAGCAAAGACAGGAGGCCTGCTATTCTGTAGCATGGGACTAGGGCTTTTAATCTCTCCGATGGAGATGAAAGGTCTAGAGAATATAAATCTGTTCTGCTAATGCGATCTTGTGATGATCGACTCAACGCACAAAACGTCACCGTGTACCCAACTGCGTAGTAACCTAAAACGTAAGGAAGATCCATGTAAGACCAAAAAAGCTTTTCTACTAATGAAGACGCTGGGTCAACTTGACCTTCTCTTAACTGATCATCCTCTTCTCCCCTCCATAAACAAAAATTCCTGACAAAGCCAGTCACATTAGGCCATTGATCTTGCATTGGCTCGGTCGAAAAAGACGAGGGTTTTCTTATGATAACCATTTCGACTGAACAGAATTTAGAGACCACCCGGTTAATACAATCATCCCATAAGCCAATAAAAGAGTCCCGGATTGTTGCAGTAGCAAAACTGAGAATAGGGTTAGTACGGATAATTGGGCTTAAGATATCGTATGTGATGGCTCTACAATCTAATGGTTCCATCGAAGTGGTGAAGAAAAGCTCCTTCCCTTGAGGCAAATCTTTATAAACGTCCTTTCTGAGGGGAAACCGGAATTCTTCCGGTGGTGGCTCCTGTAAGTGCCATGAGAGCTCAAACAAGCTTGGTAGTGCCGTTGGAGGAGTTCGGAGACAGCCCACGTAGTAATCACTTGGGTCTTGAAACTCCCATGACGGCGACATTATTGCTATATGATATGAATAAAACGCAGATTTCAAATCATATGTCCATTAAGCTAAAGGTTGATTTATAATCCATGCATAAACATTCAATATGAACATATTGATATCACCCCTGCAATGGGCATTTCTTCTATTGCATTTTTCACATGATATATAATTGAATAAATAGTTGATGAAATATCGGCCAAAGAAAAAACATTGAAATAATAATTAATAATGTTGTGATAAATCAATTCCCTTGCAGTAAACTTTAAGTCCAGACTTCAGAGATGACCACTAGGAAATAAGTTATTAAGATTGATGAACATTATTAGAGATTTGAGTTATGATCACTTACGTCTTGTAACGGATGGTTCAGGCAACGATAATTGAACTGATCTCTCATTGAAACCTTGTGTCATCACAGAAAGAGAAAGAGATCAGTAATGTATGTACAAATGGAGATTCCAAGACAGTAGAAAAATATGTATCAAATATTATTATCAGGATATACACCAGTTATATATTTACTTATACCTGAAGACGAGGAAGACTTTCGTCTGCCAAAGACCTTCACTTGCTGTCCAGATACGAATCTATCGACAGAGAATCCTTTAAGAGGACCATCTTCGAAAGCTTCCATGGTGCAAGCAATCATGGCGTCGTCAAAGAAAGTTAGTTCATCCGCGTTCAAGAAGCTTGAACCGGGAAGCTTCACCCTCCCTCTATGGTGCTCTCCCTCTTCAGCCCACAAGCTCACTGACTCTTCCCATGTCATCCTCACCTTCCCAATTCTACGCATCTCCTTCGAACAAGTACCCGAAGAAGGAGCTACAACGATATTCCCAAGAGCAGGGTCAAACCCTAACAAACTCCCTCGTCCACCATGCATATATGCCTGATCACCTCCACTTGTCAAACCCAGTTGTTTCGCCCTTGCTAAAACAAATGAACAACCTTGTTTAGACGACAAAAAAGAATAACAAGAAATGTGGGTTTCATTTGTTAATTATTACCTGAGAGAGAAAGATCTTCTTCTTTGAAATGAGGGGGAGGAGGCAGAGCTGATCTATTGCCTGAATGAGTTGCCCTACTGTCATCACCAGAGGCCATTATAGATATTGCAGCCCTGCTCTGCAAAGTTCTCATGCGAGGACCCATGAACTGAGACAATTCTTCAAACACTTCCTCATCGAAAGAAGCGGGTAATCTGTGCAGCTTCCGCTCATAAGGTGAAAGTCTGAAGTAACTCTTACCGATTTGCTCTCTCTCTCCACCTCTTTCCCACTCGTACACCTTCCTAAATTCTCCCAACATGTTGTCCCACTTTGTCCCCGCAGTTTTGGCATCTCGGTTGACCCCATGCCTGTTCAAGAACTCAGCTACTTCCCTGTCTTTATCAGCACGAGTTTTCCCTCTTGTTGATTGCACATTCATCTCACTGCCGCCTTGACCACCTTCTGTGTGATCGGATCTTGACCCATCAGACCCGGTTTGATACTGAATCCTCCACGCTCTGGCTAACCACAACATCTCGTTTGGTTTCCATACTGGGCTCACATACTTCCCTTTTCTGTATTGGTGGTGAACTTGCTCTCCTTCTGGTTTATTCGTATCTTGGCCTGATCCTGCTGAGATGGATGGGATAGGAGAGTGGGATGGAGATGATGCGGTGTCTGAAGAGGAGGCCGCGGTCGTCTGAGCTACTTGAGCTTGTGAGTTGATGGGGTTTGTGGTCGGCGATGGACTGGACTCTGCGGCGGCGAGTATAGGCTGAATAGCTATCTGGGTCTGTTTCTGTTGAGATGAAGGAGATGGTAGTAGCTTCCATTGACCGCTACTATACCTGGTTCTCTTTGGATTCACTGGCTCAAACTGTTGCTCAAATGGGGAAGAAGTTGCACCAATTTGGACATAAAGAGAGGGGGATATGAAAGGAGCTCCACTCACCGCAACAGCAGAGGATTGCTGGTGATGTTGATGCCTTGACGATTCTAAATTTGATTCGTCTAGCGGATCTTTCGGATCAGAAGAAGAAAGTTGCTGCTGTGTTTGTTGCTGAGCAGGTGGTTGTGGCGGCGGTGCTTGTTGTGGCAACTTCTTACTTGTATCTCCTTTGTTTTCACCCATGTCAAAATGGTCCTGAGAAGGCTATGTGAAAATTAGCTAGAACCAACTTTAATTAGAAAACAACCAGATCATCAACATCAACAACACTTTCTAGCTAGCTTGCTTCCACAAAAGCCCTGGTCTCCATAATCTTAACTTGTGAGCTCTTAGGGCTTAGAATTACCAGCGTATCTTCAAAAGAAAAAAGTAAAAAAAATAAGATTATGATTATGATGAACATAGGCTAAAATCAATACTATCTAAAGAAAAGGGGGAAGCGAAGGGAAGAAAAAAAGAAAAAGAAGAAAAAAGTCGAGAGGTTTGTATGTGGAACTGCCATGAATAAGACCCTTCGGTTAAATTATCAGTTAATACAACCACACATTGTTGACGTTAGTAATGTTTTTTTTTCAAGAAATGAATTTTTATTAATGTTTTTATTTTATCATATTATAATTGGTATATATATTTCATTTAATTAGTTTTTTATTTATTTTTATTCAAAATTATTTTTATTTTATGATTTGTATATATATTTTATTTATATATAAATTTATTAAAAAAAGTTAAAAAATAAAAAAAGGCATGATTAAGGGAGAGAGAGTCATTATTGTACGGCCACTGTAAAGCGCGGCTCTAAGAAACGACGCTGTTTCTTCCACCCCATTTAATTAATTAATTAATTTCAATAATAATATTATTATTGTAAAGCTTTCCCGTGGCTAGTAATTACATATTATATATACATATAATATATAAAAACTGAAATCACCACTATGTATATATAACAGCTCTTACTTATTTTTGCTTCAGAGGCCGGGATGTAGACCCTTCGAAACTATGCTCGGCTTTCAGTTACATACCCTCTATCTTTACGTTCCCTTGCACAGAATATACTTATACAAAAACTATAATTAAATCAATAAAACCCTTAAAAAACTATAAATTTCGAGCTTGATAATGAAATGATTAATCTTTCTGCATTATATCTTCCATGGTCATTACTTACTGCTTAATTTGAATAGTGGGTGTGTAATAAAGCAAACAAACAGAGGTAGGTATTAAAGAAAAATAAACAGGGGAAGAAGACTTAAAACCCTAGAATTCATCATGGTTAGCAGAATAAAACCCTAGTGTAATAATTAAGAAGTGATCAGTTCTGTTTCCCCTAGTTACCCTACATGTATGATATAGTAGTTAATATTATTACACGTATAAGCATTAATATATATATATATATATATATGAAGGGAAAGGATGATGGAGAAAAAGCAGGCAAGCATGCAGGGGAGTACAGAGATGGCAGTGAGTTGTGTTGTGTGAGACTGAGTGCCAAAGTATTGAATTAACTCATTCAGCGATCAATCGAAAAAGCAGTCGCTTTCTTCATCTCTTTCTCTCTGGTTTTTGTTTTTTTTCCTTCAATTCCCGCCCATCTACAAAACTTTTAGGACAGTTGATCCCTTCTGTTTTTCTTTTTCTTCATCTCTATATATTTCCTTCTTCTTCCCGACCGGACCACTGCTACGCTCTGTGCTGTAGCCTTCCGGTGTAGGAAAACACGGCCTCCTGCATGGTATCGTGGAGTTCTACATTTATTATGCTGCAGCTGTAAGCTCATAATACACTCGTCAGTTGTTTGCTTTCTTAAAACTTTATATAAAAGTAAGATTTGATGCATATATCACACATTTAAATTCGTCTGTCTCAAGTTACTTAATGTTTATTAAAAAGTTATTAATTATTTTTTAAATGCAATATCTCATATGAGTTCCAGTTTTATGTTATAAATATTATATATTATAATTGAGATATTGTATGTTATCATTGTTGTACAAGTGTATTTAAATATGTAAATTTTACAAAAAATATTTACCTTAAAAAATTATTAAATAATACAAAAAATAAGCTATTTGAAAGTTATATTCCTATATTTTAAATTTTGTTTGGTAATTTTTTGATGAATAATTCAAATTAATTGAGTATATTTATAAAATTGGTTAAGTACTCCAACCATTTTATAATTATCCGCATTTGTAACTCGTGAGGAATAGAGTTTTCTTATTTTTTGGCTAAATGCATTTAAAGCCTAAATTTGCTTGTCTTTAATTAAATTAATTAATATTTTTAACTCAATTTATTAAGAATTTTATTTAATTAATATTGTCAATGTTACTTCTAAGTGGCATATTATAACACTCCACACTTGAAATGAGGCGCAATTCTTACTAATGTCATTTTTATGTAGTTGGCCCACAAAATATATATATACATATATCAAAATTTATTATACAACCTAATATCTCATATGATATATATAATAATTATATATATAGAACATGATGTCAAAATTTAGAGTTTAACAAAATAAAACGAAATTTTTTTGAATATGCACAATATACACAAACTATGAATCTTTTTTACAAGTTCTACTCGTCTAGTAACGGTTCTGACTCTTCTTTTTCATCTGAAAAATATTATTGTGAAATTTAATAAGTTTCATCAACTCAATAAATATTTCCGTACTCTCAACCCATATAAAATTTCATGCAAAATATATAGTATGAGACAAATGCAATAGTGATGTTTTAATGCAAAGTTCATTTATTATTTTCACTACTTCACATATTTCTAATCGAATTTCTGAATTCTCTCGAATATCATATACAATCTTCAAATGTATATTCACATACTCTCGAAAGAATATAAATATATTTGAATATCAATTATCATCTCGAAATATAATCACATACACATGAAAAATCATATATACGCTCGAAATGCCATTTTTAAAGTTTCATCGCACGATGCCATTTATGTCGTCATTAAGAAGAGACAAAATGGATCCCCTTATCGTATGAATAATACACATACAGAATCTCACAATGGCCACAGTAGATACGTTTGGTATGAGACAAATGCAATAGTGATGCTTTAATGCAAAGTTCATTTATTATTTTCACTACTTCACATATTTCTGATCGAATTTCTGAATTCTCTCGAATATCATATACAATCTTCAAATGTATATTCACATATTCTCGAAAGAATATAAATACATTTAAATATCAATTATCATCTCGAAACATAATCACATACACACGAAAAATCACATATACGCTCGAAATGTCATTTTTAAAGTTTCATCGCACGATGCCATTTATGTCGTCATTAAGAAGAGACAAAATGGATTCCCTCATCGCATGAATAACACACATACAGAATCTCACAATGGCCACAGTATATACGTTTGGTAGGTGACCCACACTCATAAATATATGTTTACATCTGGATTAGGTTTCAAACTCACAGACATCTGTTTATATCTGGATTAGGTTTCAAACTCTATCCATGTGCAGGTTCACTATATCCATTAAACTTCAGCCACACACACACATTCCTCTACTCGATTCAAACTAAATGAAAATGACATTCAGAGTCCATATCCTAATCACTCGCATCCTGTCATTCTGATTTCTCATTTATTTTACTCTCATTCTATTTTCTCTGAAATTTTATTTAACTAATCGTTTTACAATCATAATTATTCATTTTCATTTCTATTTTTATTTTCTTATATCATTTTTTTTTCAACTTTTTACTTAATTAGAAATTTTTTTTAAATTCTAAATTCATTTATCATCGCAGTCCAAGTATTCTTCAGTCATTAGGTTTGTTTACTGGTTTCATCTCCTTATAAATTTTCAATAGCTTAGGTTCATTGATTATAAGTTCGGATTCTATTTTTTATCGAAAATGGGGTCAGTATCCGTTTAAATTTTAAAATACACATAAATTAATAAAATGCATGCAATTTCAAAAATTCGAATTCAAATTTAGAATAAAAAATACTTACACTCCTACATAACAGTCTTCCCGGATCCGTCTAAACGTTCTAATTTCTTATATACACACGACACGAATTAATTAATATAATTTAAAATACTAAAAAAAATTAATTTAATCGGATTTATGTGTTTCAATGACAATCAAATGAAAAATCCTAAAAACATCGGGATCTGTACCCGAGAAAGACCTTTTGACTTTTTATTTGCTAGATCAAATTTTTGTACTTAAGAAAGACTTTTCAGCTTTCGAACGGTGAATCAAAATCCCAAAAGGGTGAATCCGATCTCTATTCCCAATGAAGACCTTTCGGCTTCCATGGGTGGGTCAGTTTTTCCACTCATGAGGAAAACTCCTCGATTTTCGCGTGGGTGGGTGACTCGGTCGAGCTCGCACGGCCAGCTTGACACCAGCCTCACTCCATCGCTGCTCAACAACCACAAAAAACACACAAAAAATTTACCTTCCCAGCGTGGGGTGATTCGGCCTCAGTTTGGCTCCCAGTGGTCTTCTCTCAACCATCCCGCAGTTCCCTACCTTGCTTGAGATTCATATGATAATTTTTAAACCTAAAAACCGATTAATGAACAAAAATAAAAAAGAATTGAAAGAAATAAGGGAAGAAAAATGAAAAATATGAACCTTTTATCTCGCTTACCTCAGTCTCTGCCGTCACACGACGTCTCATCCAGATTATCTTCCTTCTTCTTCCTTTTGACTCAGCTTCCACCACTCTCCCGCCTCCGCTTCTCTCTTCTTCCCTTTTTTTCCCTCGCGGTGGCCGTTCTCAGCTCCCCCTTCCCTTTCCCGCTCGACCACTTTTTTTTTCTCTTTCCTCTTCTCCTTCTCCGGCCTCCCTCTTCCTTTCCTCTCCTTTTTTCTTCTTCTCGGCTTCCCCCACGCGACAATCTTCTCTCCTTCTTTCTCCTCGATCGGCTCCTCTCTACTTCTCCCTCTCTCTTTTTCGGCTACTCTCACAAATGAAGAGAAACCCTAATTTTTCTCCTTTTTATACCCGTCATTCCCAACCGTTGGATCTCATAAGGCTTAATATGGGCTATTCATCTTCAATAAAATCTCAGTTATTGGATCGCTCAGACAGTTCGATCAGGACTGTCTGTTTTTTTCTAATTTTCTTTGTCCCATTCTATTTCTACTTATTTATATTTCATCCCCCCTTTTTTCTCATTTATTTTCATTTAAATTCTTCAATTTAAATAAACTCCCAAAATTCTTCAAACTCTTTCATTTAAATCTAATTTCTAATTTTTATTTATTTTTCTCATTTTTTTATTTATTTAGGAGTGGATGTTATACATATAGTCCCAAATCTTGATTACTAAATATTCAACCAATTATTTTATATAGAGAAAGTGACTAATGTGATGTCTTGTGATTGTTAGACATTATGAGTTATTTATTTGACTTGAAAAATGATGTTCCATATTTTTTAAAATTTTTTTAGTGTTCTAAACAAAGTGGTGGTGAATCTAAATGATGGTGATAAATTGATTTAAAAATCATATTCAATTAAGATTTTCTCGATGTCAAACAAAAAGAAAAAAGAAAAAAAAAATCCTATTATGAGATTATAAACTTAAAGTGTTGCTTTCCTTTGGAAGTGCCATTTTTTAATTAAAAAAATTTATAATCGGTTGTAACTATTCTAATTCAAAAAATTTAATCATCATAGGATATTTTTTCATACGTTTATTGAGACTTTAACAACTTAAAAATGTCATTTTGGATTGATCTTGGTTATCCTTAAATGGATTTTTTTGGGGCAATCGCTTAATTTTATTGTTTTTTTTTAATGAGTTCTTTTGGATGACGAACTTTGTAAAAGAAATAACGTTTCAATGAGCTCTCGATGCTCTATTTGCTCAAGCTCTATTGAATTTTGTAATTATTTTTTTTTTCAGATTGTTTTGTATATTCAGAAAATTGATACACTTTTCTAAAAAGAATAGATTTTCAAACCACTATTCCAAGATCTATCAAGAATATTTTTCTCTCTTAATTGTTTCTTGGATTTTTTTAACCCAATAAATATTTGATTAATGTTGTTTTATACAATTATTTGGTCAATTTAACTAGAAAGAAATGAAGTTGTTTTTTAGAAGAAAAAAAAATATAGTTGTAACAAATTAATTTATGTTATTAACATGTGATTTCCTTTGTGGACTAAGGCAAAATGAGATTTTTCATGAGACTTTCTTTATTGTATAGACATGTTGATGTTTTGGTTAATTTAAAACAAAAATATCAAAAATACAAATAGATTCAATGCATAGTTTGTAATAGCATCTTTAACTCCCAATGGACCTAGTTTATTAAATGAATTACAACTACCTCTAAAAATGAAGTTAACCAAAATGACAACACCAAGTTACCTTTGATCGTGTCCCACTCTTTGTGACTCTGATCGCATTTCCACCTGCTCACAAGCATTACTGCATACAACATAGTTCACAACCTCCCTCGTTGCATTTTGTTCACATCATCGACTTCTGTTCCTTTACCCCTTTTGTGGTAGTCGATAGTTAAACACGAGACAACTTACCTAATTTTCTGATATTGACAGCTCGATATTGCAACACATGCACATTAAGAATGCAAACAAAAAGGTCGTCTCGAAAAGTTACAACTTTTTTTTTTTTGTTTTTGGCGACTATGGAAGATAGGATGATACCGGAAGTTTGGCTATGGAACTAAGGAGAAGAGGACTTAAACGAGGTAAATTGTAGAATTGACAGTATAAGGAAAAAGAAAAAAAAAAACCTAATCTTTTCTCTCTTTTTTTACACTTTTAAAAAATGCCCTTCAAAATTTTCTTAACTTGATTTGTTGCTGTATTATTTGTTTTGTAGTTTTATTTATTTTCTATCAGTTTGAAAATATATATATATTTTTTTTAAAGAAATCAATTGAATACTTTTAGCCAGTTTGGTTTTGATTATTCTTCTTATTTAGTTGATTTGGTTCAATCAAGAAAATTTAGTTGATTGTTTTCTATTTTAAAAAGATTAATTGAAACTGATTAAATTGAACGTTGTACACTCCTAATTAAAAATTAAAAAGACTTTGAACATCTTTTTAAATTCAATAACTTGTTCTTACAATGGAATCATTGTAGAAGTGACCTAACAATGGCTTTTTATGGGATTAATAATTTTTTATGGTTCCATGGAGAAAATTGGTAATCAGCTTAACAAATGTCGTCTTCTTAAAACCTAAGAAATAAAAAACTTTATAGCAGATTGTGTAAATTGTAATTAAATATTGTGGGACGTCCATTCTAAAAATATATATTATTTACCTTTCAGAGAAAAAAAAAAAAAAAGTTCTAGGAGATTCGCTGGAAAAATTAGGGGCAAATCCAACTCGATGTGTTTTATCTGGTGTTAATTAGTGTCATTCCATTTGTTTCTCATATAATTAAAATTATGCCCGAGTATAATTCTTCAATAAAATGTTCAAACTTTTTTACCTTTCATAAAAAAATATGGTTATACCATTCTAAATAAAAGTAGCATTTTATATTGAAAGAGAATTGAGATGTTTTTTTTAAATATTGTAAATTTCAACAGTAAAAAATTTAAAAATTCACCGACAAATCACTAATTACCTGAAAAGAACCTGGGATATATTTATCATCCATCAGTTTTAGTATTCTATAACAAACATATGGAGAGAGTATTTGTGTTAAGGTGGTCAAGTAGAACCATCTATAAAAAGATACATATAATTTTAAATCCTCTCATATAAGATTCTGCTTTGTCTATTAATTTCTCTTCTTCCATGACTTATTTTTTTTCTCTTTTGAAAAATAAATAAATAATCCATTATTTAACAAAATTTAAAAGATTAAACTTTTGTTTAGTAAATTAACTGGGTACCTAAAATTTCACAAACCGTTAGCATGGAAACCTCACGGAATGAAGAGTAAATACTGAGGAGATCAAATTTAATGTTAATAACAATGGAGATGAGTTAATTAAAAACCCTAGTGTCTGTAGGCCGGCTGCTTCTGTCTCTCCAGCTAACTCGTTTTACTTTCTCACTGCTGCTGCTGGGACACATGCAAATGCTTCCCACAGGAACCATCACTAACAACTCAGTAAAAAACAAAAAAAGGTAGAAGAACCTTTAAAACGTTTAATATGTATGTACATACATACATACACAGACATTTATGTATATATAGGTGTAGGGCACTCTATATTTGTGTGCAGTAGAGTAGAGCCTGTAAATTCATGTCCTATAAAAAGTCATACCAGCAACAACCAGCCAAAGAAAGGAAGTGCTTCTTCTTCTATGACTACGAACCTACTTAAGGCCATAGCATAACTAGCTTTCCTATCTTTTTTTCACCATAAAAACATGCACTTTGGGATTTGAGTTTCTGCTTAACTCTCTTCCCATACTTATATTTCGGTGCTGTAGGCTGTTCTTAGGGCATCATATTCTACACTAATTTGAATAATTTACATATATTTTCATATGTAGAAAGTAACAACCACAGAATAATTTTAAGTATTAACTTTCTTTAACTCCAAAACTTACTTCAACTAAACACGAAGTGATGTTCTTAATTTGAATGATTGAGTTCAATTTTTTGCAAATAATATTATAGTAAAAAAATTAAAAATATATTATTATAGTTTCAAGGAGTTCCTTCTTAAAATTTTTAAGAATTAGATGTTATATTGGTGAAAAAAAAAAATTTCCTCTATTTTTTGACAAGCATTAACATACCTTGCTCCTAATTTTATTACGTTAACCATTACTATAACAATTATTATTACGGTTGCTGACACGATAACCTATTTATCTTAACATTGAATTATTAGTATAATTATTATTGTTGCTATTACTATTCATATTTGTTAATATAATTAGCTATAATTGTGGTGATGTTAATTGCATAATTTTGTTAAGTTATATTTCTTAATAGGTTCATGTAATTATGTACTTAATTTATATATTTCTTAATTAGTCTTATTTTTTAGTTAGTCTCTTTGTATAGTTTTTTTTTTGTGTATATATAAAGAGATTGTATAACTAAAGTGAAATCACTTTTCTGTGTCCATCGATTTCTGTTTTTTGTTATTACAGTATCAGAGCTATCATAATATGGAATTTCTTTATTTCTTTAGAAATATTTTTTTTTTGTTTGGCTTCTCGACTATTACAAGCGATCATACAATCTTCTTCGGTGCTTATCTTCGACTTCATCAATTTTTCAAGTGCAATCTATACTTTGTCTCTTATCACCTCATGAATTTTGAAAAATATGATACTATCTCTGTTAAGTTTAATAGAAAAAACAACCTCTTTGCGAGTTTGTGTAATACCCAGCTAGTGCTCCAGCTGGGTACAAAAAAAAAATATATAATATTAATTAATTAGAAAAAAAAGAATGTAGAGAGAAAGAGAACAAACCAAGCGACAATATATATATATGTATATATATATAATGAAATAGCAGAAGAAAAAGAAAGAGAAAAAAAAAGAGAAAAAAGAAAGAGAGGAAGAGAGCTGAATGTGATATAAAAATATACGATGAATGTGATATGAATTGATAAGAACAGAGCTGATAAGAACAAATGTATGAATAAATATATATATGTTATGTTGTGTGTGATTGTGTAGACGTGTTTAAGCATGAACGTGTGTGTATATATCAAAAGAGATTTTGTGTGTGTGAATATAAATATATATTTTGTTTAAGACACGAAGTGAAGATACATGTCTATATTGTAATATATATGTGTATTAAAATGTGTGTACATATGTTATGTATGTGAAATGTATAACCAATGTGTGTACGAGTGAAATTTGGGTATATTGCACTGACTGTGTGATTTGCTGCAGATGTACGATGCACTGTACTTGTTATGTGATCTAGTACAGTTATGCAATGAATCTGGGTATCCTGTGCTAGCTGTGTGATTTGGTACAGGATGATTCAGAAAGTGCTTTGAAATGAATAGTTCTTATGTGTGTGATGATATTGTGTAGTTTGTGTATATGTTTGTGTTTAATTATACATAAAAATTAAGATCTTAAGTAGGAAATGAGTGAATTAGAAATGAGAGACATTTGAAAAGAGTGTAGAGCATAAGGATCCTGAATACCTACTCGCTTAATTTGAATCGATGAGGGAAGGGTGCATGTGTGGCTGAAGTTCAACAAGTATGGTGAACCTGTACATAGATAGAATCTAAAACCTAATTCAGACGTGGATAGACATTCGTGTGAGTGTGGGTCACATAGCAAACGTACATGTTGTGACCATTGTGTGATTTGTGTGTGTTATCTATGCGATGGGGGGATTCATTTTACCTTTCCTCGATGATAATATAAACAACATTTGAGTAATCCTTAGATGTGATATTACGAGTGTATTGTGATATTTTGAGTGTGAGTATGATTTGAAAAGAGAATAAGAATTAGGTTATAAGAGTGAAGATTAGAATATGTTTCGTGATGATTTCTTTTGTTGTGTATTTTAATTGAGATATTTGTTTGACATTCTCTTGATATAAATATTATTATATTTTACATATTGCGTGAATGTATGTACGTAAGTCTCTATTATAAAATCTTTTTTCTTACTGAACTCATGAAACTCACCCCAATTCACCCTCATCCAGGTCAGAGGAAGTCAAAGATCAAAGGAAGATGACGAAGAAAACTTTATTAGTTTTATTTTAATATTATAAATTAATTTAAATGTCTTAATTATGTGTAAATAAATAATTATCTAGTTATAAGAGATGTGTATTAAAGTGTAGTTCTGCTACATATTTAATATTTATCTGTTCCACTAGTTGGAAATATTATGTTAACATCTGTACCGACCGATATTGAGATTCGGGATGTTACAGTTTGATTTTCGAATGTCCATAAAGGGGAAAGAATTATCTGGAATTTTAGATGGATCATTGACATAACCTACTAATAATAAAGAAAAGGCAAAATGGAAAACAAATAATGCTAGAATTATTACTTGGATTTTAAATTATATTGAGAAAGATATTGCTTTGAGTTTGAGATCCTTTTGAACTGCTAATTCAATATGGAATCACCCTAAGAAAGTGTTTTCACAAACAAACCAAGCTAGAAAATTTGAAATTGAATATGTTATTACTAAACTAAATCAAGATGATCGAGAAACAAGAACTTTTTATATTGAATTATTAGAATTATACACTGAGTTAGATATGGTGCCTCTGAACTTTGTTGAAATGTGAGCCTATCAAGAGTTAAAGAAAGAAAAAGATAGGAGTAGAATACTATAGTTTCTCATGAAATTCAGACATAAGGATGAGAATGCTAGAGCTAATATATAAATTGAGGAATAACAGATATTGATTCAGTTTTAGGTGATCTTGTTCATGAGAAAACCATACTAGGCATTCAAGTTCTTTTGGATGCTAACACTAATTCTGTTGATATTGTTTTTTTAGCTTCTCGTGGCAAGTCTCAAATAAGTAAATCAGCTGGAGGTTATAGTAAAGTTCAATGTCGATTTTGTAACAGCATTAGACACATACAATTTCATTGTAATAAGAGGAATAAATGTAACTATTGTAAGAAGAAGGGACGTGTGATTCTTGACTGTTGACTCTTGTAAAAAAACAAACAAAATCAGTCTATATTTTTCATTAATGGTTTGGTGAAGAACATGATAAGGCTAGTGGTTCCTCTAGTAGCAACTTGAACATCACCCAAAAAACCGTACAACAGATGATTTAAACTACCTTACAAACAACTACTAGGTGTTATTTCCCTTGTCTTTTCTGCTACTAATATATCAAGTAAAATCAGTCTTTTATCTCTTCAGTTCCTTAATTCTGCAACTTTTAACCACATGTTCAACCATAAACATAATTTTTGAAAAATGCAGTCTTATCCACCAAATCAATTTGTTATTGCTCTTAATGGAGAAAAATTACCTATCAAGGGCATAGGAACACTTCATTCAATAAATCCCTTTCACTTTCTAATTCTCTTTATGTCCCAAATTTAACTGCAAACTTAATTTCTATTGGTCAATTAATTAATCAAAATTGTTCAATTAATTTTTCTCCTACCAGTTGTCTATACATGACCTTCACAATGGGAAGGTGATCATGAAGGGGCATAAACAAGGACAATTATTTCACTTGAACTTGGATAATCAATCTTCCCATTCTTCTCAAAATCATGCGTCTTTTTTGGTTGCTCTGTTTCTTCTTCAAATAATGTCGTAATACCCAGGTACGTATATGCATATATATTTATAATTAAATAAAAGCAAAAAAAAGAAAAAAAAGGAAAAACCCAAAGGCATACATACCCAGCATATGTATATATATGTATATATATGTAATTAAATAAGAGAGAAAAAGATAGAGAAAAAAAGAAAAGAAGGACACAAAGGTGCACTCTGGATGTGGAAGGAGACAAGTGGTTGTATATGTATATGCATATGTGTGTGTCTATAAATATATAATTAAATAACATAAAAAGAAAAAAAAAAGAGAGAGGGTCGAGTGATGTCCACGGCCGAGAGAGGTGATGTAACATCCCGAACCCTAATGTCAGTGGGTACGGACATTCACAACATTTCTAACTAATGGAATAAATAAATATTAAATATGCAGTGGAATTACACTTTAAAACACATCTTTTGTGACAGAATAACTATTTGTTTACAAATAATTGAGAAATCTAAATTAATTTATAATTTAAAAATAAAAGCTAATAAATTTTTTCTTCACTATCTTCTATTGATCTTGAACTTGTTTCTCATCTCTTTTGACCTGGATAAGGGTGAATTGGGGTAAGCTTCACGAGCTCAGTAAGAAAAAAGATTCTATAATAGAGACTTAAATACATATATTCACGCAATATATAAAATATAATAATATTTATAATCAAGAAAATATCAAAACAAAGCATCCCAACCAAAATACACAAAACATCTTTTAATCCTCACTCTTATAACCTAATTCTTGTTCTTATTTCAAATCACATTTATACTCGATATTACATTTAAGGTTTCATCGCGCAATACCGTTTATATCATTATCGAGAAGAGCTAAAATGGATCATCTCATCGCATGGATAGCACACACATAAAATCTCACATTGGCCACAACAGTTATGTTTGTTAGGTGACCCACTCACAAACACCTATCCACATCTGGACTAGGTTTCAAAATTTATCCATCCGCTAAATTTCAACCACACACACACACTCCCTTCCTCGATTCAGACTAAATGAGTAGGTATTCAGGTAGGTATTAAGGGTCCTTACACTCTATATTACTTTTTAAATCTCTATTATTTCCAATTCACTCATTTCATATGTAAAAGCCAAAAGCTTAAGGAAATGAAAATATTGGATTATATCAACTATGAGTGGAAGAAATTTAGAATTGAAGGTTTACATTCCTTACACAGTAAATTAGGATGCCCAATAGGGTTATGGAAATATCCCTTTATAGAAGTTCATAGTAACAGAACGAGTAGTTAAAATAAAATAAAATAAAAATCGTATGGGTTTAACCTCCGTTGGACAACTCTGATGGGGTCCAGCAGGTAAGCTTTATTCGCAACCCTCATGCTATTCAGGATCTAGATCTTGGTCTTCTTAATCTAAAATGGTTAAATAGGAGAATGAGCTATACTAACCCAGTAAGAATATCTCACTTAACACTGATACGGAAACTAAAGATTAGTAAAAAATCATAAAACAACCAATAGAGCCATTTGTCTTTCTTAAATAAATTTATTTTATATAAAAAATGTAACTTTCATACTTCCCTTTATAAGTTTTCAAAATTGACGTACGAAAGAAATAACCCGAATCGTATTTTGATTTTATATTTAAATGAACAATAATAATAAACTTACCCTCTTACCTACTTACCAGTGCCCCTAGGGGTCCAAAGGGATATCTCCCTACACGTGAACCCAATATTCAATTTATTAATCAATCGGCTATCCCCATACCCCGTTCGATAATGGGCACCAAACATACCATCGCTTCAATATCTCCTCCGGTATGAAGGTGAACTATACCTTCCAACCCCTTCTGGTATGAGACTTCTCTGTAATACCCCGATACTCGATATGAGGCGTAATTGCTGCTCATGACATTTTTATGCAATGGGCCCATAAAATATACATATACACATATCAAAATTTATCATACAACCTAGCATCCCAAGTGATATACAATAATTATATATACAGAACATGATGTCAAAATTTAGAGTTTAACAAAACAAAACAAAAATTTCTCGAATATGCATAAAATATACAAAATAAGAACTCTTTTTACAGGTTCTACTCATCTGGCAGCGGTTTTGGCTCTTTTTTCTCATCTAAAAAATATCAGGGTGAAATTAATGAACTACACTAACTCAATAAATATTTTCATCCTCTCAGCCCGGATAAGATTCTATGCAAAACACACAGTATGAAACAAATGCAATAGTGATGTTTCAATGCAAAATTCATTTATTATTTTCACCACTTCACATGTTTTTGATCGAATTTCTGAATTCTCTCAAATATCATACACATCCTCAAATGTATATCTACATACTCTCGAAAAAATATAGATACACTCAAATATCAATCACTATCTCGAAACATAATTACATACACACGAAAGATCACATATACACTCAAAAGATCATTTTTAAGGTTTTATCATGCAATGTTGTTTATGTCATCATTAAGGAGAGGCGAAATGGATCCCCCTATTGTATGGATAACACACACACACAAATCTTATAATGGTCACAGCAAGTATGTTTGCTAGGTGATCCACACTCACAAATACTTACCCACGTCTGGATTAGATTTTAAACTCTATCTATGTGCAGGTTCACCATGCCTGCTGAACTTTAGCCACACACACACACTCCCTCCTCGATTCGGACTAAACGAAAAGGCATTCACAACTCCTCATTTTTTATTTCTTATTTATTTTACTCTTATTTTTGTTTCTCTGAAATTTTATTTAACTGATTGTTTCACAACTATGATTGTTTTTTTTTTCTATTTTTACCTTTTTATTTTATTTTTTCTTTCTATTTTACCTTCTTATTTTATTTCTTTTTCTTTTTCAATTTTTCACTTAATTAGGAATTTCTCTTAATTCCTCAATTCATATCTCATCACCGTCTAATTAATCTTTAGTCTTTTGGGTTTGTTTTATGGTTTCATCTCCTCATAAATTTCTAATTACTTAAGTTCACTGGTCATAGTTTTGGAATTCTGTTCTTCATCAAAAATCGGGTCAGTATCTGTTCAAATTTCAAAATACCGTAATTTAATGAAATACATGCAATTTTCAATATTCAAATCCGATTAAGAATTAAAAATACTTACACTCCTACATAATAGTCTTCTCGGATCCACCTAAATGTTCTAATTTTCTGTACACACACAACATAAATTAATTAACGTACCTTAAAATACTAAACAAAATTAATTTAATCGATTCCCGGGTTTCAATGACAACCCAACGGAAATATCCAGAATTTTTAGGATCCATACCCAGAAAAACCTTTCAACTTCCCGTTCGGCAAATCAGATTCCTATTTTTGAGGAAGACTTTTCAACTTCCCAAACAGCAAATCGGAATTTCAAAAGGTGATTTAGGCCTCAGTTCTTGCAGAAGACCCTTCAATTTCCACGGTGGGTGGGTTTTCCCCATTCCCAAGGAAATCTCCTCAGTTCTTGCGC
This sequence comes from Carica papaya, assembly GCF_054855325.1. Classification (NCBI taxonomy): domain Eukaryota; kingdom Viridiplantae; phylum Streptophyta; class Magnoliopsida; order Brassicales; family Caricaceae; genus Carica; species Carica papaya. Next base: position 9,009,058 of record NC_142317.1, read on the forward strand.
GACCAGCTCGACATCAGCCCTGCTCCACTACCGCTCAACAACACTAAACATGAAAAAAAAAACTATTTTACCTTTCGGTGTGGGCGATTCGACCTCGGTTTGGCTCCTTGTGGTCTCTTCTCAGTCACCCCGTGGTGAGATTCGGATGGTAATTTTTCAAACCTACAAACTGATTAGTAAGTAAAATAAAAAGAATCTAAAATAATAGGAGAAGAAGAACAAAAAGAATGAAGCTTTACCTTGCCCGCGTCGGTCTCCACCTTTGCATGGCGTCTCGGCCATTTTCTCTTCCTTTTTCTTCCTTTCGGCTTCGACCACTCTCCTGTCTCTGCCACTCTCTCTCTTCTTTTCTTTCTTTACGGTGGCCATTCTCGGCTCTCCTTATCTTCCCGTTTGGTTTCTTTTTTCTTTTCTTCTATTTCTCTTTTTCTCATTTCCCTTCTTCCTTTCCAGCCTCCCTCTTTTTTTCCTCTCTCTTTTCTCCTTCTCGACTTTCCCCACGTGACAGTCTTCTTCCTCCTCTCTCCTTGATAGGCTCCTCTCTCTTCTCCCTCTCTCTTTTTCGACTACTCTCCACATGAAGAGAAAACCCCTAATTTTCCCCCTTTTTATACCTGTTCATCCCAACCGTAGAATCTTCCTGACTCAATTTGGGCTGTCCGTTCTCTTTTAAATATCCTCCATCCAGTCTCCTCAAACGGTCCGATCTGAGCCGTCCATGTTTTTTTATTTCCTTTGCCCCCTTCCACTTCCACTTATTTATGTTTTTACCCCATTTTTTTTTTACATACTTTTATTTACGTCCTTAAAATTAAATAAAAACTCTCAAAATTGTAAAATTATTTCATTTACATCATAATTCTAATTTTATTGATTTCTTTTACATTTTTTTGTTTTCTTTAGGCGGATGTTACATTCTCAGCGTCGTTCGACTGAGGGAATGTCCAGGGTAGGGTTTTCCTATGTACTGAGTCCATCTATCCTTTTTTTTGGGTACCCAATAAGCCTTTCACATATAGATTCACATTATCAATCAATCACCAATCGCATACCAACATCTCATTTTATATTTATAGATCAATAGAACGATATTTAAATAGACAATACAATTTATACTTTAACCATCAAGAAAACGTAATTAGGATATTTATTTCAAATCAGTTAACAGATAAAAATAACGATTAGACAATCAATAAACAAGAAAGTAATTAAAATTTATAATTTAAAGCACAAGGTGTAACAATAAGCAATTTATGCTGTATAAGAAAATAAATAGGCAACACGAATAAGGTAGGGTAATTATACACTGACTAGTTTCAGTTTCATTGGTGACCTGTAATTAATTTTAAGGTTTCTTTTCTAATTTTCACTAAATACAATGTTATCGATTATTAAAGCTTCAATTTACCATAACATAAAAAAGGGTGAGAGATTCTTACTCCGAATCGGTGTCTAAAGTATTGTACTTTTCACTGCGTCTTCTAGCGATTCTTAGGTTTCTTAAATTTTTTCTGCAGAAATTAAAATACCCATCACATATCTAAAAATACCCTAAAATGCTAAAATAAGTATTTTTAAACCTTTTCGGCCAATTTAGGAGTTCGGCACGGTAATGCCGCCGTGCTCCAGCACCGGCTCTGTCAACTGTGGTGATGGTTCCTCTCAACCTGGCCATTTTTGGCTGGTTTAGGCCAGTTTTGGCTCGTTTTGCATGAAAACCTGTGAAAAACTAAGTTAGGGGGCCTCTGTTGGTATGGAAAGGAAAAAACTAAAATCCTACCAGTAGAAGAGTCTCCGGGTATGATAGCTCCACCGTTCCTCCTTTGCAGTATGGGTGTTTCTTAGGCTAATCTGCATCAGAATGAAACGAGGAACATAACAGTAAAAAAATCATGGGTAATGAGAAGGGGCTCATTAGAGGGGATTTTGGATTTCAGTTGCAGCAGCTCGGTCGAGCTTCGCTTGTATTTTCTGGCTCACTCGTCGGCCTTTCAGCTTCGATATGGGCATAAAGAGATTCAGGATTAAATTCTAAGCGAATGGGAGGAAAATCTTACCTTTACGACATAGGCAGTAGCTCTGGTGCGGCAATGATAGTGGTCAGTCTCCTTCTCTAGCATCTGGTTCACTTTCCGACCATCCTTCTTTTTCCTCTCTGGTCACCCCTCTATCGGTTAGGGTTTTGATTCCCTGCGAAGAGAGTTTAAATACTTCTCTCCATTTGATCTAGGCTGTCCTTTCGAGTCGAAATGGAGTGAGGAGAACTGCCCGATCGTTTCCAGTTTAGGCCTATCACGTGTGCGAATCAAGGCCATCCATCACGATCAATCCCATTTGTTTGATTGTATATGAAGAGGAAACATATATTGGTCGTTCGTGCGCGCGGGATGCGATTTAGACCGTTGGATTGCCCAGGCATACGGATCGCCCACGTGGAACCGATCTCAGTGTGTCCACCACGGGTGCATTCTGACTCGGCATTGTTGCTGATGTGGCTGTCCCACGTGGCCGAATTTTTTTTTTATAATTTTACTTACTATTTTAAATTTTTCTTTCAAAAGCACCAACACTTATTCACAATTTCCCCCTTTTTTCCAAAACTGTTTTCAATTTCATTCATAAATCCATTTTTCTCAAAAATTTCACAAAAATAAAATAGAATAAAAAATTAAATTATTTTAATAAATTATTTTATTAATTATAAAATTATCCTGGGTAAAATTTCCAGGCTCGAATGTTACATCATACCTAATATCGTAATTTCTACACATAATAAAATACAAACACATACAAAATACAAGATATCATCACGCACATTAGAGACATACATTTCAAACCACAACCACTTTTTGAATCATCTTGTACAAGATCACACAGAAAGCACAGGATACACAGATTTCTCGTGGAACTATACTAGATCACATAGTAAGTACAGTGCGTCGTACATCTGCACCAGATCATACAGCAAGTGCAATATACCCAAATTCCACACGTACACATGTTGGTTATACATTTCACATGAATAACATATGTACACACATATTAATATACACACATATATTATAATACAGACATGTACCCTCACTACATGTCTCACACAGAATATATATTTATATTCACACACACACAATCTCTATCAATATATACACACATTTATACTTAAATATGTGTACACAATCACACCACATTATACATAACTATTCACGTATTTGTTTTTATTAGTTTTGTTCTTGTCAAGTAATATTTACACAAAACATACACATGCACAATTTATACATATTTATATGTACACACATCATTTATAATTTATAAGCACAATATTATGTCTTTGTATAGAATACACATAATTCTTATCTATAGTGTGATCAGCTTTGGGAATCATTTCTAACTCGATCTACGGTCCTCTCGAAAATTCGAATACTGTTTGGATAAATTTTTCTTGTTTATAATAGAAAACACATATTAAATTATTAATAATTTTAGAAATTATATTACGCAAAATGAAGAACGGATTTTACCTTCAGATATGTGGTCCCGGTTGCTAGTGTCACCACGTGCAATCACACTCGTGTTACTAAAAATGCCATGCACTGATGATCGAATCAGCGTGCGTTGTCACATATGGCTCACCAACATCATATTGTTCGCCACACTTCCATTTCTCCTTTATTTTTTTCCTTTTTTTCTTTTCTTTTCTTTCATTTTTTTATTTCTTATTTTTTTTTTCCTTTTTTTTTCTTCCTTTTTTCACTTTTTTTTCTCTTCTTTTTTTTCTTCTTCTTCTTTTCTTCCCTTTTTTTTATTTTTTCTTCTTCTTCTTCCTTTTTTTTCCTTTTTTCTTCTTTCTTTTCCTTTCTTCTTCTTCTTCTTTTTTTTTCTTTTCTCTCTCTCTCTACCCGACATGATTTTTCTCTCTTCTTCTTCTTCTTTCTATTATTTTTTGTTCTTCTCCGCGGTTGCTTCTTCTCTCTACCGTCGCATGCGCCATGGTGACCACACTACCACATGCGCCATGGCCACCACATCACCGCTACCTCCGTTACTCTTTTGTTAAAAATGCCACGAAGTCATAGCACATGAAGATCTAAAACAAATCTCACCAAAACTTACGATCCAACCACCCGACATCGCACTTGTCACCTGCTACATCGTGTGATGTAATTGGGTGCCACCATACACGGATTCCTCTACTCTATGAAACTGGTGCATGCGTCATGGCTGTCGTGCCTCCTTTTCTTTCTCTTTTCTTCCTCTTGTTCCTCTTTTTTTCTCTCTCGGTTGTGGCGTAGCGTAATGCAGTGAGACCCTTCTCTCTCAATCATTGACGTCGCTTAACTCTCTTTCCTCTCACATTCGTATCTCTCTCTTCTTGATCTCTCATCTCTTTTTTTCTTTCTTTTTTTTGATTTAATTACATATATATACATATATATAGTTGTCGCTTGGGTTTTCTCCTACTATTTGCATCCTTTTTTTTCCATTTGGATACCAACTAGATATTACATGTGAGTCACACAATATTCTGTAATGCCATAGTCAAAGGAGAAAGAAAGAGGAGATCAGTTGCCGCTGGCTAGAGAGACAAAAAGAGAATGATAGAGAAAAGAGACACAGTTGGGTAAAGAGAGGAAGAATAATAATAATAAAGTAAAGACGAAAAAGAATAAGAAGAAATGAAAAAGGAAAAAAAAAAGAAAGGAAAAAGGAAAAAAAAAAGAAAAATTAAAGAAGAATACAGGAAAAAGGAAGAAGAAGAAGATGAGAGGGAAAAGCCGCAGAAAAGGAAGAAGAAGAGGGAAAAAAAAAAGAGAAAAGAAAAAAGAAAAAAAAAAGAAAAGGAAAAAAAGAGAGGGAGGAAGAAAGAAGCGCAGTGCAACGACCAAATCTGTTGTCGGTACGCCGCACGCAACAACACACACTGATCCTGGCATAGACGCGTGACATTCCAGGGATATGTGTGTGGTGGTGCATGGTGACACCAGCAATCGGGACCGCTTAACTAAGAAAAATTACCCCATTAGTATTCGAATTTCTGAGAAGATTATAAACCGAACTAGTAAGGATTCAAAGAGTGTTTCGATCACACCGTATATAAGAATTGGGTTATTTCATACAGAGACATAGTTTACGTGTTTATGTAAATATCTATCTATATGGTGTATGCGTGTGAATGTTTAATCGCATGTGTAATGTGTATATATTATATGTGTATATATAAATATAATTAACATGTTTAATTTGTATTTGTGTGTATTTATATAGTATATATATATATTGTTACGCATGTGTGTGTGTGTACATAAAAATATACGATGAATAATATATGAATTGATGAGAACATAATCGATAAGAACAAATACGCGAATAATTGTGTATAGTATGAGGTGTGTCTTGCATATGTATATCTAAGTATAGATATGTGTACATGTATCAGTAGAAATTGTGTGTGTGAATATAATTACATATTCTGTGTAAGACACATAGTGACGGTACATATCTGTATTATAATATATGTATGTGTGTATTAATATATGTGTACACATGTTATGCGTGTGAAATGTATAACCAGTGTATGATCTAGTATAGATGTAAGGTGAACTGTATTTACTGTGTAAGCTGGTTTAGTTGCACGAAGAACATGAGGATCGTGTGCTTGTTGTATTATCTGGTACAAGATGATTCAGGAAGTGGTAAAAATGTATGGCTCTAGTGTGCGTGATGATATCATATATTATGTGTATGTTGTGTTTAATTGTGTATAAAAATTATGACTTTAAATTAATATAGATTTTAGATTTTTAAATAAAAAAACAGTGAAGAATTAATAAGACACTTAATTCGTTAGTCATGAATCTACACATGGATAGCTTTGTGAAATCTAATCTAGACGTAAATAGGTATTTGTGAGTGTGTGGGTCACTTAGCAAATATACCTGTTATAGCCAATGTGAGATTGTGAATATATTATCTATGTGATGGGGGAGATCCTTTTTGCTTCTCCTCGATAACAATATAATAGACGTTATGCGATGGTACTTATATAAGCTTTAAAAGATTAAATAATGTGAAATTATAAGTTTGAGTGGAGTGATATGTGTGGGTGAGAAATCTGAATTGAATCCGAGTTGAGAGATTTATGTTTGTGAGCAAATTCGTTTTGAGGAAGATGTGAATCCATTATGTGCAAAATCTGTATATGTAAGACGTATGTAAGAGAAAGGAGTGATAAGCGAGAGAATGAAATGAATAATATATGTGAATAGAGAAAAAGAAAGAGCTAAATAAGAAGAAAGAGATTGGAATATGTTTCGCGTGTTGATTCTTTTTATTGTGTATTTTTATTACAATGCCTTGTTTGATATTTTCTTGATCATAGATATTACTGTATTTTATATGTTGCATGAATGTATGTACGTAACTCTCCATTATATAATTTTTTTCTTACTAAACTCGTGAAGCTCACCCCAATTCACCCCACGATCGGTAGAAGATGTTGAAGGAAACCTGATAGGGTTCAGTGTTGAATCGTACGGTAAATAGGAATTAATTTAAGATTAGCATTCAGTAATTAATTTTTGATATCTCATGCATTTGGAAATAAATTATTATTTAATTACAAGAGATGTGTATTAATATGTAATACCACTGCATATGTAAAATATATTAGTTTCACTAATTGGAACTAGTGTGATAGTATCTGTACCCACCGACATTTAGGGTCAGGCTATCACAAATATTGATAATAAAAGGTGGTGTCTTTAACATTGACGCCTTGGACACCCTCTTGCAAGTAAAGTTAAAAATATGTTTGACTCGTGTGTTCTTTCTGTTCATTTAAATGTTCATATTTATTTTTTAAAGTTTAATTATGAAAGTTGTTTTCTTGGTAAGTATACAAAGTTATCTTTTGCCCTTAGTTCTTCTAATGTTGATGCATCTTTTGATCTTGTTCATATTGATTTATAGGGATCATCACCATTTTTGTCAAAGTTGGGTTGTAGATATTTTGTATTATTTATTGATCATTACAAATGTTTTGCTTGGGTGTTTTTCTTGCGCGCTAAATCTGATCTTACAAGTATAGCAAAAGCCTTTGTCAATATGATTGAAATACAATTTCGCAAGCTCATTAAAACTCTTCAGTTTGACTATGGGGGAGAATTTTGTTACTCGCAACTTATAATGTTTTTCTAAGAAAATAGAATTTTACATCAACTATCTTGTCCCCAAACTCCATAACAAAATGGAGTAGTTGAACGAGAACACCAACATGTTTTTAAAACTACCTGTACTCTCTTACTTGATTCTTATGTCCCATAGAGTTTTCGGGTGGAAGCTATTAATACAGTTGTTTTCCTTATCAACCGACAACTTACACGTGCTCAAAAATAAAACACATTGATTGTGTTTGTACAATAAAGCACCTAAGTACTCACATATTATAATCTTTGGTTCTATCTATTTTGTCTTAATGCCTCCACATAAACGAATAAAGTCATCCCCCAAATCTGCTAAATGTGTGTTTTTTGGTTATAGTGACAAACATAAACATTATCTTTGTTATGATTTTACGCTAAAAAGAATGTGCATTTCTCGTCATATAACGTTTTTTGAAAATGTGTATTACTTTTTCTTCTCATTCTTCTATAACTTCCCATAGTGAATCTACTTCTTTTATGCCTCTATTTTTAAATGATTATATTAATATTGAGAGAAATTTAGAAACTAATTCATAAGGGACAAGTAAAACTATATCTTCAATGCCTCAATTTGATTATCTTCCTAAAGGTTGGGCCCCTCATTCACGAGCATCATCTTCTCTTACTTCACCTCAACCACGTTGGTCCACCCATTCTAATTTTTGGTAGCCTCTAAATTGGTATGGTTATTCTCAAGAATGATATGATCCTTTCATTGCTTATCTTAGTCATCTTGACTCCATTTCCATACCTTCTACTTATAAGCAAACAGCAGAAATTGCATGTTAGAAAAGTGCCATAGATGATGAAATTTTGGCTCTTAAGGTAAACCAGACTTGGGACTTAGTTCCTACTCCTTCTGATGCCTTAATAATTAGTAGTAAATGGGTATATACTATTAAACTCAAGCTTGATGGTTCTCTTGCTAGGTATAAAGTCAGACTGGTTGCTCAAAAATACACATAGGAATACGGTATTAACTATGAGAAGACTTTTTCTCCAGTTGCTAAGATGACAATGGTTCGAACTTTGTTGGCTATTACGTCTGCAAAAAATGGCATTTATATCAAATGAATGTCAAAAATGCTTTTTTGTATGGCAACTTGAAAGAAACTGTATACATGAAACCTCCACCAGACTATCCACTCTCTGATCTAAATTTGGTATATAAGCTTCGCAAGTCTCTTTATGGACTTAAACAGGCTCCTCATACATGGTTTGAAAAATTCTCATCCACAACAACTAGCTGGTTTTCAGTAAAGTTCCAATGATGAATAATCTCATTCCACTAATGGCATCATTATTTTGTTAATATATATGGATGTTATGGTTATCACAAGTAATGATCAACATGGTATTCATAAGTTAAAGCAACTTCTTCAATTCTCATTTTACATGAAAGATCTTAGGGAATTGACTTATTTTTTTAAGGTTTGGAAGTTTCATAATCTAAGGATGATATATATCTATGTCAACGTAAGTATACTACTGATTTGATCGAATTGATCAATCTCACTGACAACTAATCTTGTGTTACACTAAAGGAGCTCAACCTCAAGTTAACAAAGGATTCTAGTCAACCATTGTCTGATCCTACTCTTTACAGACATCTTGTTAGCAGTCTCATGTATTTTACAACGACTCAATCTGACATTTTTTTTACAATTCAATTAACGAGTCAATCTATTTTAGATTCTCACAAGTTAAATATTTTCGCTCTTCATTGAATCATTTGTTATCTGAAAGATATAATGGGTCAAGGTCTCTTTTTTCCTTGCACTTCATCTATGGAGCTTGTTGCCTTTATTGATGCTAATCATGTTGGGAGTCTTGATACACATTTTTCTACTAATGGTTGGTGTGTCTTTTTCAGTTCAACACCTATTGTATGGAAATGCAAAAAAAAAGATCATGTTGCTAAGTCTTCAACTGAAGCAAATATTGCTTCATGTCATCAGTTGATTCAGAAATTTTTTGACTTTATCGGCTTCTTTTGGATTTTGGTGTTTCTTATAATAAGCTTACATCTCGCTATGTTGATAATATTAGTGCTATTCTTATAGCCACTAATCATGTTCACCATGAACATACAAAAAATATTAAGGTGGATTGTCATTACATTCGTGAACTTGTACAAGAACAAATTCTACAACTTCATCATGTACCTTCTCAAAATCAAGTTGCTGATTTGCTCACCAAATCCATGACATGTGCTCGTCATCATTATTTAGTTTCCAAATTGATGCTTGATGACACCTAACATCAATTTGAGGGGAGATGTCGACATAATTAGCTATAATTGTGGTGATGTTAATTTTATAATTTTGGCAGATTTTATTCTTTAATAGGTTCCTGTAATCATTTACTTAATTTGTATATTTCCTAATTATTCTTACTTCTTAACTAGTCTCTTTATATAGTTTCCTTCTTTATATATATATAAAGAGATTCTATTAGTAATGGGAGATCAATTTTTTGTTCCCATCAATTTTTGTCTTTTGTTATCAATATTGTTAGTACTTTCGGACATCTTATATTACCATTGCTATTATTTTTCCTTTTATGTCATTAACATCAATGTTATTACCATGCACCACTATGGCTATTGTTTATTATCATTACTTACTCAACTACCTCATTATCATGATCATCATCATTATTATCTCATCCATTATAACAATTATTGTTATTATTCACGTTATTGATTTGGCCCTTGGCCATCACCATTTTCATTATCCTCGTCTCTTTTAACTACCATTATAGCTATTATCATCGTTTCTTCGCAATCACTACTCTAACTGTTATAAATTTTATCATAAATGTTATTATTATAAAAAAATAATTATCATGAATAAAAAATTAGAATATTTTGTGTTTTTTGGCTAAAAAAGATTACGTCGATTTTTTAAACCGTTGTGACTATTCTAACTAAGTAATCTAATTGCTATGTAATGTTCTTTTCGTATAAAAATATATTAAATTCGATGACACTTTTTTCAATTTAATTATTATAATTTTATTATTGTAATAATAAACTAAGTATTCAATTATATTGAATTAAATATTATAAATCGAGTGCGGACAACCATAGTACAAAATATTAGAAGATCTTGTATCATACTAGTTTTTTTCCTTAATTATAGAATAGAATGTTTAATTTACAATACATTATCCAACTATCTTATTTTCCTCTACCCACTATTTTACAGGAACGACAAAACTAGCCTTAAAACATCATGGCCCAAGTTGAAGACATATGCAGGCTCTAAAATAAGGTCCATAGTCCTGGTCTTTAAAAAGAAATAACACTATCTAATTCGACGCCGTTTCGTTTTGGGTAATTAATATTATCCGTTTAATTGGGGGAAGAAACCAAAAAATGAAGAATGTTATGGAGTCAGAAGAAAATTGGAAGTGAGGAATTCTTTTATTTATTAAATTTGAAATAAAATATAAAAAATACTTGTATACAGTATTTGAACTCCTCTAATTGGTGATGATATAATTAGCATGGTTGTTGCCCATACATATATATGTGTATATATATATATAGAGACAGAAATAGTCATGGTATTACAAAGCTAGCTAGGGATTTCTTTTTAATACTATGAATTCCTATTGTAGTTGTTGGAGAATATATATGCATATATTCCCTCATGAAAGCTATTGACAGTAACGGTGATGAAATCTCCAAGCAAACTACAAAAATACAAATTAATAAAAAAATAAACCAAATAATCAAAAGGAAACTTTTCAATTTCTTTTTTAAATGTAGATGATGAAATAACTTGCTTGACCAAGTCATCTTTATTTTGAATTATTAATTTAATTACTTTTTTTTAATTAACATGATTATAAAAGAAACATCTTTAAAAAAAATAAAATTTAATTTTTTTACAAAGGGACTAACATATATTCCTAAACTAATTAAACTAGTAAAAAGGAAGATCAAGTTAGCTAAGACAAGATTGAATTCATGTAATACTAATTTTTTTATTATTTATTTTTATATATCATCCTTCTTGGATCTTCTCACTTTAAAATGATTTGTTTCAAATACTTCAAAATCTATGTCAGATTCATCATAATAATCTTTAACATCTTGTTCAGTGATTTTTTCTTCAACATTGACCACCTCTTTTGTTATCTTCATACTGAGACTATTACTACTCTTCAGCCATTCCGCAACCTCTATCATGCTAGGTCGATTTTCAGGATTGCCATTCGTACATTTCATCGCGATCATAATTGTTAATTTTAATTGATCTGGATCAAATTTACCTTTTAACTTAGGATCTGCTATATGATCAAATGCGTCTTTTTGAATATATGGTGTAACCCATTGCACTATATCACGTTTTACTCCACCAGGCAACTTTTCTAATGGTTTTCTTGCACTGATTATCTCTAATAATAAGATTCCAAAGCTATAGACATCACAACTCTCTGAAACTTTTCCCCACATGGCATATTCAGGTGCTAAGTATCCAAGAGTTCCTTTCACTCGAGTGGTTACATGTGAAACGCCTTCTGGAATCAACTTTGCAAAACCAAAGTCAGCAACCTTTGCTTGAAATTCTGCATCAAGAAGCACATTACTAGCCTTGATGTCCCTATGAATTATATGAGGATTAGCCTCATGGTGCAAGTACCTTAAGAATAATAAAACACAAAAGAAAATTACATCAAAAGAGTAAAATTTATTATAATTCGCTCTCTTATGAGCTTTTAATATAGTAAAAAAATAATAAAGTAAAAAATTTGTAAACTAATATCTCAATAAACAAAATGAAATTTAGATAATATTGAAATTAATACTTAATTTGTAATAAATCAAATTCTTAAGATTGCTTACGCTAGTCCCTCTGCTGATCCAATGGCAATACTTATCCTTCGAGGCCAATCAAGTAAACAATCTGCAGCTAGGTGGCCATGGAGATGGGTAATCAAGCTTTGATTAGGCATGTAGTCATATACAATTAACCTTTCATCTCCACCGGCATAAAATCCCCTTAAACCCAGTAAGTTCTTGTGCCTCACCCTTCCAAGTATCTCTACTTCTACTGCAAATTCCATTTCTGCTTTTGCACTCATTGCCTTCAATCGTTTTACAGCTACCTATATATTAACATTAGGGGGTTATCATGCAATTAAAAAATCTAATCGTATATAGATAAAAAGTACATGAATTTTTTTATTTTCATCTACTATATGTTAAAATTGGTTGGTAATTAATGGAAAACCGAAAAAAAAAAAAAAAAAAAAAACATAATTGCCTGGATGCCTTTACTTGTTTGACCCCAATAAACACTTCCAAACCCGCCTTCACCAATCTTGTTATCATTGTGAAAATTGTTTGTTGCATGAAGAAGCTCCTTGAGAGAGTATAGTTCCCATGGATAATCTCTATTCTCGCTCAAGCTTCAATCCAAAATAGAAAGATATTAGCACACACACACACACACAGATTAGAAGAAAATAATTAGTAGGAAGAATCAGATTATAAATGTTAGTCAAGAAACAGATTAAATTAGTAAAAAAAAAAAAAAAAATTTTTTACCTGTTTTCTGGTTTTTCTGCCGGAAGGAAGCATAAACAATATCTTCGAATCATTTTTTTTGCAAATTAAGGTGAAAAAGTATAAAAGACGAACAAGAGTTAAGTGTTGTTGGAGTAAGTAAATGAATCAAGTAATCAATCAAACATGCTGATAAAGGAGAAATAAGAAGAAGAAATAGAAAGGTAACAAATTTATTTGGGAGATTTTGAAGAAGACAACATAAAAAGAGTGTTATGTTGAAGACGAAAGAGCAGCCTAGGAAGTCAAGGAATTAATTAATTATATGATTAGGAGGCGTCTTTCTTTATGCTAATGTATTATAGTGCTTGTTAGTTTTTATCGAGCAATTTTCTCATTGGAAATATCATTACTAAATTCTTCAACATTTGACATTCTTATAATCATTTATTAATTAATTTATAATATATGGTTTTAGTTAATGTCATATAGGCGCCATATGATAATTATATCATTATTTAATCATTTCGTCATGTTTTTTGGGGTCTATTAGAACCATCAATCTACACCCTTCATTTGATTTGACTTACCTAATCAGTAATTTAAAAGAGTATTCAATTTATGTTATCTTCAATTCTATTAATTTATTATATCATGGTGTATGATTTAGTTTAAATTCATCCTACTCAATAATTATTTCTAAAACTATTTAATAAATAGTCATAGAAAAATTAACCTTACATTGATGGAGATGTTGTATTTTTAATCAATAAATAATTTATTTTCTAAAGAAATATTCAAAAGGTGGGGTTTTTTTTTTTTTAAAAAAAAAAAAAAACAAAAACAAAAAAAGTATAACTAATGGGTGGGCGCCCATGTTCATGAGGCACATTTTCATGAGGCCCATGTCCAAAAAGTATAACTAATAGGGCCTGCGCTTTCTAATGGATCTCGACCGGCCCAAAAGAATGGTCCATTTGGGTTCCATACGAGTATTTTTTTTGTAAGTTTTGTACTGCAGCTGCTAGCTAGTGCCAGACAAGTAATGGATTGGATCCCACCTACATAATTCATTTGATTATAGAAGAATATATAAATATTAAATTTTTGTATAATTAAGTTTCTAAGCTATTTTGCTTGCTTAATTAAATGTTAAAATTCTTTAGTTCGAAGACTTGAAATTTAAGATGAAAGAAAAGATAAATGTTTGTCAGACATTTATGTGAATTAAAAATTCCCGGCAACAAAGAAAAAGTAATATATAGTATATATAAATATATATAATAATAAATAAATAAATAAATAATTAATTAATTAATTAAATGTTACGGTGTTAGAATTTTTTTAAATATTATACTTTAATAAATTACTAAAAATATCAAATTCGTAAACCCTAAATTTATTTTCTTACATAATTTTTTGGAAGAGGATAGTAACAAAAGCAAATAAAGAGGAAGAGAAAGTTACCCATACAAATCTAAAGTCAAAGCTAATGTCAATTAATCTTTTTTTTTTTTATATATTGATAGAAAATGAGGGAGTTTGGGTAATTATTTTGCATAATTCTTATAAAAAATTTTTAATTATTTTTAGTAACGGCCCGTTTTTTCATATAAAAAATAAATATTACCACACTTATAAAATCTAAATAGCACAATAATATGTTAAATTTTGAGACCTAACTATACATCCCTTGCATAAAGTTACAATTCATGAGATTCACAAAATTTTTTTAACATTTCTACAGTAAATTTTAGATATATTATACGAAACAATTTTTTAACGCACGATGTCTTTTATGTCATCATCGATGAAATGCAAAATGGATCCTTCTATCGCATTGATAGAACACATACAAATTACACAATAGCCACAACAAATACATTTGCTAAGTGGTCCACACTCACACGAATGTCTATCCACATCTGAATTAGGTTTCAGACTCTATCCATGCGCAGGTTCACCATGCCCGCTAAACTTCATTCACATACACACACTCTCAAATGATCATTTGTTAACCTTAATTTCTTCTTTTTCTTTCTATTTTTACATTTTTATTTTTTTCTTTTTCTTTTTCAATTTTTTTCCCTAATTAAAAATTTTTCTTTTCAATTTCATAATTTATTAGTCCAAATAACTCATAGTCCATTGAATCTGTTTTTTAGTTTCGTCACCTCATAAGGTTCCAATTGCTTAGGTTTATTGATCATAATTTGAATTCTCCTTTTCCATCGAAATAGGGCAAATGTATGTTCAATTTCAAAATTCATAATTTTTATAAAATGAATGCACATTTTAAAATTTAACCTAGTTGAAATTTAAAAATATTTACTCTCCTACGCGTCTTTTTGGATTCGCCTGAATGTCCAACTTTTTATGTACACACAATATAATTAATTAAAATATTTCGAAATAATAAAAATTAATTTAATCAAATTATAGGTTCCAATGACCACCCAACGGAATACCTAAAATTAACAGGATCCGTACCCGAAAAACTTTTCAGCTCCCCGTTCAGCGAATTAGATTTTCATTTTTCGAGAAAAAATTTTCAGTTTCCCGAACAGCAACCGGATTCCCGTTTGTCGAGGAAGGCTTTTCAACTTTCCGAACAACGAATCGAAACCCAAAATGGTGGACCAGGTTCCCATGCTTGGGACCCTTCGGTTTCCTGAATGGGTCGACTTTCCCCATTCTCGAGGAAACCTCATCGGTTCTTGCGCGGGTGGGTGGCCCAGCTGAGCTCGCGCGACTAGCCCGACACCAACCCTGCCTCACCCCTGCCCAACCACCATCAAAACACGAAAACATAACGATTTTACTTTCGATGCGAGTGATTCAGCCTCAGCTCGGCTCCTAGTTGTCTCCTTTCGGCTACCCCGCGGCTCCCTAGCTTGGTTGAAACTCGAATGTGATTTTTCAAACCTACAAACCGATTAATAAAGGAAATAAAAAAATTTAATGGAATAGTAAGAGAAGACGAAAAAAAGGACGAAACTTACCTTTGCTCGCGTCGGTCTCTGTCTTCACACGACGTCTCGGTCGTTTTCCTTCCCTTCTGCTTCCTTTCGGCTTCAACTCCACTCACCGCCTCCACCGTTCTCGACTTCTCTTCTTCTCGCTCGGCCACCCTCTTTTTCTTCCCTTTTCTCTCTTTTCTTTTTCCCTTCCGGCCTCTCTCTTCTTTTCCTCTCTCTTCTCTCCTTCTCGGTTTTCCCCACGCCACAATTTTCTTCCTCCTCTCTCCTCGATCGACTCCTCTCTCTTTTCCCTCTCTTTTTCGACTATCCTTCAAAATGAAGAAGGAAACCCTAATTGGTTCCTTAAATACCAATCTTCTTGGCTGTTGGATTTTGCGAGGTTCAATTTGGGCTGTCAATTTTCTTTGAAATCTCCTCCATCCAATCTCCTCCAACAGTCCGATCTGGGCCATCCATTTTCCTGATTTCTTTTGCCAATTTCTAAATCTCCTTATTTATGTTTTTACCCCCCTTTTTCTTACCCACTTTCATTTAAGTTTCTAAAATTAATTAAAAATCATAATTTTTAAAAATTCCTTTCATTTACATCCAAACTCTAAATTTTATTTATTTATATATATTTTTTGTTTTAGGTGAATATTACAGCTATATTCCTATAAATTACTTTTGGTTTATTCATAATCTCATGAACGCAATATCGTATTCATATTAATTACACGTATTCATACATAAAATACCATTCTTTAAACTCTTATTCACGTACTGAATACCACTCCTTAAGTACATATTCACATAACAATAAATTCCTATCATTTCACCATACACAACCAGCACACATGTATAAATCGTATCATTTCATATGATAACACTTAGTCACAATCACGAAAGAAAAATAATACTAACACTATCAACATGGTCCTAATCATAGTTACACTCATATGTCATAATTACAATCATGGTCGTTGTTATAGTTACTATTCACATTGTCCCCAAAGAACACAAGTTATAGTTATAGTCAAGTTACTATTCACATCATCCCCAAAGAATACAAGTCATAGTTACAATCATAATTACGATTCACATCATCTGCAAGGAACACAAATCATAGTTACAATCACAATTACGATGCAAACAAACAGTTTATGAGATAAAGTTCATAATCATTCCTTCCCGATTCTTGATCACATAATTACACATATCTTACTAATAAGAAATCTTAATTGTCGATCATATGTATCTCCCATTAACCTTTAAATTTAACTACCTTCATTTAATTTTTTTTTTCATGTAAAATTCTATTTCTTTGCTTTCGAAAGGTTAAATATATTAACTTATAAATCATCAAATTCATCAATGCCTAAATTATTTTAATCTCTAGACACACCCAAAGATTTATATTCTCATATCTAGACTTAAATAAATGTTCAAACACAGGCATCTTATTCTTACGCTCTCACTCATTCACAATTATCGGACTATTCCCATAATCTTCTACTATTTTATCCAACTAAAATGCTCATAATCTTTAAATATCCACTTACAATTACAATTTTATCAAACTATTCATAATTCATAGGTCTACAATTATCTAATTCTAACAATCATACCCTTTATTCCACCACATAAATATTTCCATAATCCCGTCATATTTTATTTCCAGTAATGATTATTTATAAACCTATTTATAGCTTTAACTAAACTTCTTTCATTAATTTCATTTACCATTTCCTCTGGGCTGTTAGTCCAATACCATAATTAATGTTCGACCAGTTCATTATTATTCATTTATCTAATAAGTAGGAAATTTGTTTGATAACACTTGTATTCAGATACCAATTCTTAATTCCTTCTCTTCCCCTTCTTTCTTTTCTGTTTTGTTTTATTTCTTAGACCCAATAAAATCTGAATTCATATCTAGCCCCATCACAATTTGGTCTTGGGCAATAAAACCTAACCCAGCCTCTTATCATAATTATTATTATTCTGTTTATTCATTCCTTTTTTTTTTTGGTTCTCCCTTTTCTTTACCAAGTTGAACCCAGGCGCTTATTGGGCTTGCCCGCACTCAAAACTACCTAAGCTTGCGTATATGGGCCTAATAGGTTGCCAACCCGACCCGCTACCCGCCCCAAGCAAATCATCTTCTTCTTGCTTATGCTTGGGGACATACAGTAACTCTGAAGCGTTCCTTGTTTCACCAGATTTCAAGCTTCTCTCTCCACATCGTCATATACATAATACAGTTCAGATCTTTTTTTTTTTTTTTAATATTATCATTTTAAAACATTCTCAAAATAGCTAATCTCCACACAATATCATATCATCTACTCAGTCAAAGAATCCAAATCCCTACATTATTTCAAAACTAGGGATTTAGAGTAATAAACTAGTCTTACTCTTGACGGTGAAATTCACGATTGGTTCGACGACTCTTCTTTATCTAGCCATGGTCGTTTGATATACGCGCTGTCTGATTATATCCTTTCTTCCTCTTCGAAAATCTGGTCACCTCCTTTCTCTGTCTCACTCTCATGCTGCCGACAACCTCCCTCTCATTTCTTCTTTCTTAGTCAAATGGTGGCTAGGGTTTTTCTTTTTTCTCTTCTTTTGAAACCTTAATCCTATTTATAGTTGTCCTCATTAAATCCAAACCGTTAAATAAGAAGAGGAAATCCTCAACGTTGATTTTTTCTTTTTTTCATCAAAACGGCGTCGTTTTATTTGAGTTTCTGGGCCCAGCTTTTAAAGCAGCATCGTTTTGAAACAGATGGGCTGGGCTGCTTACTTAGGTCAGGATGTTACATTTTTACAGTAACTTGATTGTTTTAGCAAATTTATATAATGAATTATGTATTGTTGGGAAGCTCTCAGTGTGAGCTTTTCAACCGTGTCAAAATTGTAGTAAACTCTAATATGTACATTGAAAGAAAATCAAATTTAAAGATAACAGGTCGCAGATTTCTGGTATGATTTTTGGGCTGCTAAAATTTTTTTTAGCTATCTTTTGAAGTGATTCTTGAGTAGATATGATAGTCCTTCGAACAACTTCTCTAATGGTGCAAAGATCACATTCTAGTTCCTTGGAGATTTAAAGATATCACAATATTAAATTAAGGGTTCAATCATTCTAATTCGATTTTTTTTTTCAGATTCCTATATAAAACTCACTTATAAGTCACAAATAATGTAATTCATCCCTGATCTTTTAAATAGATATCGCCTTTAAGTTGCAGATAGTGTGATTCATTTCCGATCTTTTAAATATATTTGGAGCTAAAATTTGTATATATATTAAAAAATTGTATTCTATATTTTTATAATTTTTTTTTGAAATAATATATTTTTAAAATTGTGAATTTTATAATTCTATTGTTCTGGAGAGTCTGCTCTATTTTTTAGTGCTTTAGAACTTTGATTTTAATATTTTTTAGAGATGTGTATACTATGATATATGTTTTGCATTAAAACCTAATTTTTCCATTTGTTTCAATTAAATTTAAAAATTTTATTTTTGAGAAGATTTTGACACACCCATTAAGATTAAGTTGACCACCTTCTAGAGAGTTCAGAATAGTAAGATTGGATGCATAACATTAATTGGTATAAATTTAGATTTGTTTTGATGATTAAAAAATTATTGATTTTAGGTAATAATTTAGCTTGATTGGAGTATTTCTTTTAATAAGATTAGAATTGCTACTGAGGTAAATAACTTGTACTCATTAGTTATATTTGTAGTTTTGAGTAATACATACATATATTGTTGTTGGTGAGTTTCAAATTCTACTATTATATATATATATATATATTTGAGAACTCAAAATATTGCCATGCAATATATATATACATATATATTTTATAATTCATTAGGTTTCTCTTTAAGAAATATAATTATTAAATTATCTTCTTTGTATAATTTAATTATTTTGAGAATTTGTCCTATGAGTCATTTTTTTTTTGTAAATTTAAAGACTTTATCGTGAAAATATTTTTATATTTTTAAGTGCTACAGAAACTAGTTTATTGAAATTTCTAATTAGTTAAAATACATGACAAGAACTAAATTTATTAATAGTAAAAGATTATAGTCTCCGAATATTATCATATAAAATTAGTTAAATGTTGTACAAATAATGTATTATCCCAAAAATTGCCTTGAACTTTGAAGTAAATTTTGAAAAAAATTGGATCATTTTGTACTGTGCGGGTTTAAGGTGAAATCGGCCCCATCACCTTAAGTAGATTTATTTTTTTAATCGTGAAAAAATTACAGGCTCAAGTAGGTTTATTTCATCCGGCAAGCCGCAAAACTATGGAGATACTGTGAAGGAGTGATATGTGACGCTGGATGGCTAAAGTGCCAAGTGTGAAGCAGCAATTACGAAGGTGAAGAAGAAGCTGATAATGAGATGAAAGGAAGAATATGCAGATGATGAGATGAAGGAAGAAGATGCCAATGAAGAAGGAATGAAGAAGACGAAGGAGGCTTGAGGGTCTCACATGTCGACTGTGGTGGCTGCTATAGTGTTGTATCGAGCCATCAAGGGATAAGGGAGGAAGAGTGAAAATTTGAAAGTCCAACGAGTGTTAGAATTTTTAATTTTATTTAGATATATATTATTTTTTTAATTAACAAACAAAGTTGAGTTGTTTTCAGGCAGGTTTTTCCATGTTAAATTTGAACCTACACCACTCTAGTTGGACAGTTTCAAAAAATCTGCTCTGACCCGAATTCAATTTAGTTTTGGTTTAAACTCGCAATGATCTCAAATAGTGTGGATGGTTTTGGCAGATTAATGATTTATCTTTTAAGTGGGATTGTTAGAGTTTATTTGATTAGTGAACCATGCATAACTATGAGGTTTTGTCATGAATATTTGATTAGTGAACCATGCATACTATTTTGAGATAATACAGTCATAATGTGATTGAAAGACTAATTGAAAAAATTCTTAATTCTATGACTTACTTCTCTCTATCAAACTATTATGCACAAAATTTTGTAACTTTAATTGATGGAAGATAACTTGAAAAGAGAATTTGTGCTCCTTTTATAGATAAAATGATAAGCCAAAACACATTCAAGATATTGAATGTGTTGATAACCGTTTCTATTATTGTAGTTTAATACCCATAAAATACAATAATTTTATAATTTATTTTAAAGTTACATACTCTATTAAGATATATATTTTTTTTATAATGATTATCTATTATCTTGAATGTCTTTTAAGTTGGATTCAACCGTTATAAGTTGATGAAAAAATAAAACACTAGATCAGTAAGTCATACACCTAATTACTAAAATTAACAATCTCCAACTTGACCCATAAAACTGATTATAAAAACTATAATATATATATATATATACATTTTATACTAAAATATATTTATTAGTAAAATAAATTTGATACGTGATTACAATAAAATCAACGAATAAGCTCAAAATTATTATACCATAATACTGAAATAACTTATATTATAAATGTGAATCATAACAGTCACATGACTTCAATGTTACATTCCCTTCTATACACCACACACTAATAACTGTTATAAATTCAGTCTATAATGCCAAAATAATATCTATAATTTGTCTTATCAAGAAATTTTCTATTGATTAAAAACTAAATTGTACACCCATGATTAAAAATAAAAAATAATACAAACAAATTTTAATACGCAAAATGTCAACTATTCAACCACTGAAATATCTATTATCATATTATGGATTATTCAAAAGACCTAACCTTACAATATGTTCTGCATATATATTTGGAGGTAGTCTTTTAGTCAATGGATCAACAATCATAAGTGTGGTATTAATATTTTCAATCGACACTTCTTGTTTATACACTCTTTCTCTAATAACTAAATACTTTAAGTTTATGTGTTTGGATCCATTAGAATATTTGTCATTCTTAGATAAGAAAATAACTGCAATATTATCACAAAATATTTTCAGCGGCTTGGCAATAAAGTTAACAACACCAAGCCCTGAAATGAAATTTTGCAATCACAAAGCATAAGTTGAGGCTTCAAAACATGCTATAAACTCAGCCTCCATTATACTACTTTACACTCTTCCTCGAACTTGCCCCATTTACTAACATAAAGATAAAACCTGAAGTAGACTTTAAGCTATCAGCACAACCACCATAATCGGAGTCCAAGCATCCAACCACCTCTAATTGTTCTGATATTTTATATGTGAACATATAATTTTTTGTCCCTTGAAGATACCTCATAACCTTCTTTATAGCTTTCCAGTGTTCAATTCCTAGATCACTTTGATATCTTCCTAATATACCAACAACATAGCTGATATCTAGTTTAGTACAGGTTTAAGCATATATCAAACTTCTCATAGTAGATGCATAAAGAATGTTCTTTATCCGTTCCCTTTCTAAGTAATTTCTTGGGCACTAACGTTTACTTAATTTGTTACCTTTAAAAATGGGTGCAACATTAGCTGAACATAACTGCATATTGAATCTCTCCAAAACTCGGTTAATATATCTCTTATGCGACAAACCTAATAATCATCAAGAATGATCTATGACAATTTCTATTCTAATAACATAAATTGCCTTACACATCAACTATCTGAAAGTTTTTAAAGAGATATTTCTTGGTATCGTATAACAAATCAAGATCATTAGTAGCTAGCAAAATATTATCTACATATAGTATCATAATTATAAATTTGCTCCCACAAATTTTCAGATATATGCACTGATCAACAACATTTTTTTTAAATCCGAAAGATGTAATGGTATCATTAAACTTTATACATCATTGTCTGAAAGCTTGTTTAAGACCATAAATTGATTTCTTTAATTTGCAAGCTAAGTGTTCTTTTCCTTCCTTTGTGAACCCTTCAGGTTGATCCATATAGATATATACATATAAATTCTCATTCAAGAAAGCAACCTTCACATCTATTTCATATAATTCTAAATTAGAATGTGCTACAAGTGCCATAATGATTTTAAGGGAGTCCTTTTTAGAAACTAAAGAGAAAGTATCTCTATAATCTATAGTTTCTTTTTGAGTAAAACCTTTGGTCAATAGTTTGGTTCTAAATCATTCGATAATGCTTTTAGTATCGCGTTTAGTCTTGAAAACCCATTTACAACTGACACTTTTACCATTATCAGGTAATTCGACAAGATCCCGGGCATCATTATGGTTTATAGACTTTAACTCTTCTTTCATAACTTTTATTCATTTATTATAATTATCACTTTTCATAGTTTGTGAAAACATAACCGAATATGTTCTTATCCCAATATCAAAATCAGATTCTTATAGATATATCACATAATCATCTTATATAGCAGATTTTCTTTCCATTTGAGATCTTCTCAAATGTATTGATTGAGGTTGTTTTATAATATTTTCAATGGTGACATCTTCTTGTGGTAATGAACTATTTCTATTATGTAGCTCATTTTTTGTAACTTGTTGAGAATGATGAGCAAAAGTTGTTTTTTTGAGGCAAAAATGATGGTGTGATATCCACTATTATTTCCTCAATGTCTACTTTTCTTGGTTCTTTACTCCCACTAATTTCACCATTTTTTAAGAATTTGACATTACTTGTTTCAACTATTCTCGTACTATAGTTAAGATAGTAAAATCTATACAATTTGAACTTATTTGAATGACCAATAAAATATTCAGATATTGTTCTTGAATTTAACATTTTCTCGTGAGGATTAAGGATTCTTGCATTTGTTGGATAACCTCTTACATGTAAATATCTTAACTTAGTTTCTTACCGGTCCACAACTCGAAAGGAGTTATAGATATTGTCTTCTTAGGAACTCTGTTCAAGGTATACATTGCGGTCTTTAAAGCTTCATCCAATAAAGAAATAGGTATAGAAGAGTAACTCATCATATTCTTAATCATTTTTATTAAAATACAATTACACCTTTCAGCAATACTATTATGTTGTAACATACCTGGCATTGTGTATTGAGCACGAATGTTATACTTTTCTAGGAATTTGGCAAATGGACCAGGATTTTATTCTGACTCATCATATCTACCATAGAATTCACCACCTCGATTAGATCTCACAACCTTAATCTTTTTATCTAATTGTCTCTCAACCTCTGTAATATATACTTTGAAGATGTCAATAACTTGAGACTTATCATGAATTAGATATACATAACAATACTGAGATAAATCATCTATAAAGGTGATAAAATATCTTTCTCCAATGAAACAAGGAATAGAGAGTGGTCCGCAAATATCCGTATGAATTATCTCAAGAAACTCATTACTTTTTGTTACACCTTCTTTATATGTTTAGTTTGCTTTCCTTTTATACAATCTATACATATTTGGAAATCAGTGAAGTCAAGATTTTGTAAAATTCCATCATTCACTAATCTCTCAATTCTTTCCCTAGAGATATGTTATAGCCTTTTATGCCACAAGAATGAAGAATCTTTATTAATTAAGTCACGTTTTGATCTAATATTTGAATGCAAGGTAATTAAAGCTTGTGCAAATTCATGATTCAGGAAAATTTTATATAAACTATAATATGAAATACTAAAACCAACTATCATTGAATTAAACACTAAACTTATTTTTTCACAACCAAAATAAACTGAATATCCAACAATATCTAATTTGGATAATGAAATTAAATTCCTAGAAATCGAATGAACATAAAAAGTATTCAAAAGATCCATATGATGACCAGTATCTAATAGCAAACGATAGATACCTATAGCTACCACTTCTATTTTGAGACGGTTTCCTATATAGAGGAACTTTTTAATTTCTTTCGGTTTTCAGTTTGTAAGGAATCCCTATATTAAATTGGTAATATGAGTTGTACCTCCAGAATCAATTCACTAAGTATTAAAAGAAATCTCAGTAAGATTTGATTTCTAACATACAAAAGAAAGATTCATAATTCTCTTTTCGAACCAAGTCTTATACTTATTACATTTATTTTTCACATAACCTTTCTTGCCACAAAAATAGCAATTCAGAGTAAATTTTTCATCATGACTCTTGTTGTTCTCCCCAGGTCTACTATGTTTCTTTGGTAGAATGTTTTTTACTTTTCTAGATTTGTCTTTATTTTTCATAGCTCCATGAGTAATTGCAAGGGCAAAATTATGTCCATCTTGTTATAATTTCATTTCTTCCTGAATACACTTGCTAGTAAACTCATTCATATTCAACTGTTCATTATTAGTTTTATAACGAATTTTGAATGGAGCAAACTACGAAGGAAGTGAGTTAATGACAAATTGAACTAAGAATAATTCATCCATGCTCATGCCCAATGCCTTAAGTTTTGCAGGTTTTTCAGTCATGTTCAAAATGTTGCTGAATTCTTTTCTAATCATCATATTTATGGTGGTCAATTCAGCCATCAATGTGTTTGCAAGAGACTTATCGGCGCGTTTGAAATGCTTCTCTACATATTTCAAAAATTCTGAGGCTATCTTAGTTTGAGGGAGAGAAGTTTTGATGTTAGTGGAAATGGTCATTCTCATAAACATAAGACTGAGTTTGTTTGACCTTATCTAGGCTTTGAATTGTTCTTTCTGCTCTAGGGTACTATCATCGGTAGCTTTAGGAGGTTTTTCAATTATCAAAGCCATACCAAGATCTAATAAACCTAGTGAGAATTGAACCCTTTCATAACACTCCACAAAATTTAATCTATTGAAAGTTGTCATTCCAGATGTAAGAGAATACAATGAAGTGAGGACTGTAAAAATAGAACTATGCTCACACTAAGGTCTCAAATATATTTATAATATTAAGTTTATAAATGATGAACTATTGATATCAGTATAGTTTTTTCTTTGGGTAAAACGTTAGCATATCCAGTGTTCACTCAAATGGGCTTAAAATACTTAATATTTTGCGTTATTTACATGTTATATTTGGATGTCCATCTAAATAACACAAAATAAACTATTAGTTCATAATTAGTAGAAAGTGACTCTCATTTGGATTAGTTTCAATCTTGTAATTATAAAAATATATATTATTCCTTTATAAGTCTCCCTTAATTCTTTAATATAATTTAATTAACGTAAGACTCATTAATCTAAATTACTTTGTGAACTCACCATGTTAATAAATCTTAAGTTATAAAACTACAAAACCATAATTTGTATCAAATATACATATATATATTTACATTTATAAAATTAACTGTAATTTAACATATATATATAAACTATTGATATAATATATACACATATATATAAACTATTAGTATAATAATATATATATATATATATAAATTGTCAGTATAATAATATATTGATACATATAAACTGTTAATGCAATAATATACATATAAAATATTAATACAATAATATATAAATAAACTCTTAGAATAATAATATATATATATAACTGTTAGTGCAATAATATATATTAATTGTCAATATAATAATATATAAATAAACTATTAGAGCAATAATGTATATATAAATTGTTAGTGTAAAATTATATATATTAACTGTTAGTATAATAATATACATATAAATTATTAGAGCAATAATATATATATAAATTGTTAGTGTAAAATTATATATACAAATATAAACTGTTAGTATAATATATATATATATATAATGTTAGTATAAGATAAACTATTAATATAATATATATGTCACGTCTCACAACTCAATAATGAGGCGTAATTCCTGCTCACACCATTTTCATACAGTGGGTCCATTAAATATATATATATACATATATAAAAAATATAATACAATATAGTATTCTATGTGATATGTACAATAATTATATATACAAAACATGATGTCAGAATTTAGAGTCTAACAGAACAAAATAAATTTTTTCAAATATGCACAAAATATACAAAAACAAAAACATTTCTTACATGTTCTACTCGTCTGGCAGTGGTGCTGACTCTTCATTCTCTTCTGAAAAATATCATAATAAAATTTAATGAGCATCACCAACTCAATAAGTATTCCTGTTCTCTCAACCCAGATAAAATTTCATGCAAAACACACGGTAAGAGACAAAAATAATAAAAATATTTCAGTGTAAAATTCATGTTCTTATTTTCACTATTTCACATGTTCCTAATCGATCTTATAAATTTTCTCGAATATCATATACAAACCTCAAATGTATATTTCCATACTCTTGAAATTCATAAATACACTCGAATATTATTCATCATCTTTAAACATAATCACACACACACAAAAGATTACAGATACACTCGAATATCATTTATCATCTCGAAATATAATCACATACACATGAAAGATCACTTATACACTCGAAAGGTCATTTCTATGGTTTCATTGCGCGATGCCATTTATGTCATCATCGAGGAAAAGCGAAATGCATTCCCCAATCGCATGGATAACACACACATGAATCACACAATGGGCACAGCAGGTATGTTTGCTAGGTGACCCACACTCACACGAATGCCTATTTACATCTGGATTAGGTTTCGGACTCTATCCATATGCAGGTTCACTATGCTCGCTGAACTTCAGCCGCACACACACACTCCCCTCCTTGATTCAAACTAAACGAGAAGGGATTCAGGGTCCTTACCCTATTTACTCCTACCCTCTCATTCCAAAATTCTTAATTTATTTAAATGATCATTGCTTAACCTCAATTATTTCTTTTTCTTTCTATTTTTTACCTTTTTATTTTATTTCTTTTTCTTTTTAAACTTTTCCTTAATTGAGACTTTTCTTTTTCAATTTTATATTTCATCATTCCAAATAACTCTCAGTTTATTGGGTTTGCTTTTTGGTTTCATCTCTTCATAGGGTTCCAATTGCTTAGATTTACTGATCATAGTTTGAGTTCCATTTTTCATCAAAAGTTGGATTAATGTCCGTTCAAATTTTAAAATTCATCATTTAATGAAATAAATGCACTTTTTGAAATTCAAACTCGGTTGAGAGCTAAAAATACTTACACTCCTATGCATCTTTCCAGATTTGCCTAAATGTCCAAATTTTTCTGTACACACGACATAATTAATTAAAATATTTCGAAATACTAAAAATTAATTTAATCAAATTATGAGTTCCAATGACCACCTAACGGAATACTCAAAATTATCAAGATCCGTACCCAAAAAAGCTTTTGACTGCCCATTCGGCAAATCAGATTCCTATTTTTTGAGAAAAACTTCTTAGCTTTCCAGACGATAAATCGAATTTTCATTTTTCATGGAAAATTTTTTAGCTTTTAGAACGGTGCATCGAAACTCCAAAATGGTGGATCAGGTTCCCATGCTCGGGGAAGACCCTTCAACTTCCTAAATGGATCGACTTTCTCCATTCCTGGGAAAACCTCCTCGATTCTTGCACAGGTAACTGGCCCAGTCGAGCTCACGTGGCTAGCCCGACACTGGCCCTGTTCCCCAATGCTCAATAACCAACAAAAACACACAAAAAGCTTTATCTTTCCAGCGTGGGGCGATTTAGCCTCAGTTTGGATCCCGGTGGTCTCCTCTCAGCCACCCTGCAGCTCCCTACCTTGCTTCGAAGTTTGGACAACAGATTTCACACCTACATGCCGATTAGTGTGAAATAAGAAAAGGGATTTTTGGAAAATAGAGATGAAAAGAATGAAAAAGATGAAACTTACCTTATTTTTTTCAGATTCTATGGTCACACGGTGCTCCTTGATCGCGATTTCCTTTCCTTCCCCTTCCCTTCGGCTTCTGCCTCCGTGATACCTCCTCCTCTCTTCTTTGGCCGCGTTTTCTTCTTTCATTCTGGCTCCCTTGCTCGTCTCTCCCTCATGCGGCATTCCCTTCTCGTTCTCGACTCGAATCCTCCTCAATCTTGGCCTCTTCTCTCACCCGATCGGCTCCTCTCCTCTCTCTCATTTTCGGCTTCTCTTTTCAAAACAAAGAAGGAAATCCTAATTATTTCCTTAAATACCCACCTTTTTGGCCATTGGATCTTACAATGTTCAATCTGGACCGTCCATTCTCTTGATTTTCTTTGTCCCCTTCCAATTTTCCTTATTTATATTTTTGCTATCTTTTTTCTTATCCACTTTCATTTAGGTCCCTTAAATTAATTAAAAGTCCCAAATTTTAAAAAATTTCTTTCACTTACATTCAAACTCCAAATTTTATTTTTTTTTATTTTTTTTTCTTTAGGTAGATGTTACAATATATATATATATATAAACTATTAGTAATAATATATATATATATATATAAATTATCAATAGAATTCAAAAATATGTGAATTCAGCCTTACTCTGATACCAAATGTAAGAAATTTTTATACTGAAATCATCTTTTTATCAAATTCAACACATATTAAGAAAGGAAAGATAATAAAAAGTTAGAATTATATACCGTTATGAGATGATGCAGTCATAGCGTGATTGAGAGATCTCTTAAAAAAATTCTTAATTCTTTGACTCACTTCTTCTCTCTATCTAACTATTCTGCACAAAATTTTATAAATTTAGTTGATGAAAGACAAGTTGAAATGAGAATTTGTGCTCTTTTTATATATGAGAGGAGATGTTAAAACACATTCAAGGTAATTGAATGTGTTGATAATCGTTTCTATTATTGTAGTTTAGTAGCCGTAAAATATAATAATTTTATAATTTATTTTAAGGTTATCTACTCCATCAATGTACATTTTTTTTATAACGGTTATCTATTAATTTGGGTATCCTTTAAATTGACTTCAACCATTATAAGTGGATGAGAAAATAAATTACTAAATTAATGAATAATCCACTTAATTGCTGAAATTAGCAGTAACGTATCTAAATCTTGAGCCTCGAGTGTTATATGAATTGTTATGATTTACATTATAATTTTTTATGATACATAATAATATTATTTTATATTTTATAAAAAAATTTTAAACTATTACTTAGTTATGAGTAGTAAAATTTTACCTCCTCTTAATGCAAGACCGAATTGTGATTAATTATATGGCAAATTATAGTTTATCTCATAAAATTTTTTGTGCTAAACAAAAGCTTCTCTATTAATGAACACTTTATTTTCTATATTAGGAAAGAAAATATATGTTTTAAATATGATAATTAAATAACCAATAGATGCAAATTCTTATTTTGTAATTGAAATAGGTACTTTTATCTTTTATTCTTTAACAACTAAGAATACAAAATCTGTAGTCATGAAACTGAATACACAATCTAATTATATAATAAATAAGTAATTAATTTTAATATTTTACGTGTATATTAAATAATTAAATTAATAAAAATAAAATAAATTTGAATCACCCTCAATATTAAGTATATATAATTAGTTGATTCCATCTCCTCAGCAAAATTATTCAGGACTGTACCAATATTATATAAACATTACCAAATGAAGATCTCTAAGAGGATTGAGTTGCTAATTAATATAAGGAAAATATCAATATATCATACAATATGATCCATGTTAACTGACTTAGTACATAATTTATTTCTAACAAGAAAAGAAGAAGAAAAGATAAAGATTTGCTTGGCTGTTTCGAATCTTTCCTCACTCTATGTATATACATACATGTATATATATAATAATTCAGGAGGTTCTATTAATAATTCAGCGGATGGATTGTTTAGGGTGGCATCATAGACACATAAACAGGGATATATACAGATCTTCATATATATGACGCGTATTGACAACTCGTGCTCCACCAAATTAAATATTAATTAATTATTATTTTGCTCAGTATTTGAGGCCTTTTTTCTTAAGTATATAGATATATGTGCGTGTGTGTACTACGCAATATCTCATGTTTGGAGGCTTGCAGCTTCTAAATATTCCTGGCTATGCATGTATGATATTTGAGATTGGTAATTTTTCCCGATCCCAATGGATCATTAAATTTTAGTTTTACCTGAGGTATATATATGTATATCTCTTATCTCTCCATGTTTATGCGCTCATGTATAGAGAATACATATGGATATATACATGCAAATATATACAAAGATCAACTAAGCAACTGTGATGTGATATGAAATGTAATATTATATTGAAATAGAAATAGAAATAGCAATGTATATATACATAATGTTACATAAAGCAAGCTCACCCAGTTTGAAGAAGCAACTAACAATTATCTTCTCTAACTCAGCCCTTTAATTACCGCAATCTGTATACCTTTTTTGTTATCCAAAGCAGCATTATGATATTTACACTAAACAGATATTTTTCTTGCCTGCAGCTATTACGTAAAAATTAACAAACAATATCATATCATCCAAAGCAGAATTAATGCTTTTACACGCCCGTGTCCATTCTATACGTGTGGATGTGTTTATATATAACTGCCTACAGACTAATCGTCATTCCAACACCAATTAATATGTATATGCATATATGTAGAATGAGATTCTAACATTAATAATGGTATAGGCATATATTTATATCTAAGAGAGAATACATATATAGAGTCAGATAGTTATTTTCCATAAAATATGTTTTACATGAGGGATGAAAATACTCTACTTTATGTGCATGTATGTATTTGTGTAGCTAGCTTGATCTATATTATGAGTAATCAAGCAGAGTGTGCGGTAGTTGTAACTACAAGCTACATATATTGATATATAAGCACAAAGACATACATTTATATATATAGAAGAGAGCTAGATAGGCAACGATCTACCTAGGACATTAATGTGTATATATATAAATATATATATATATGTATGTTTGTGATCATCTATAAATGGTACGTGTAATACATACATATACGCGCACACATAAATTTGCATATGACTAATTTTTTCCAACAGCTAGAATGCATATCGGAAAAAACGAAAAATTAAAAAAAGAAAATAGCAGCAGCTGGTAATGCGCAAATATAACTGACTGTGATCTTCAAAGGCTTATCGAGCAGAAGCTCTCAATACATATATATCATGTTGAAATTTAAAAACAAAGAAATGGAGGACTAAAACTCAACATGTATGTAACTCTAGCCCTTATACTAAATATGTAAAGTAATAAACTTAGCTCCAGTACTAGATTTATACTAAAAAGTGATGAATATTGCTGAAGGTGATTCAAGCGAGCCAGTATCAAACAGACAAAAAATAATAATTTCCGAACGATATATATATATATATATATATGTATAAGTTAGCATGGTTTTATACATCTTCACAGTACAGTATCCTCAAAAATGGTAAAGAAAGAGGACTTAGTTTGAAGACTTACCAACTTATGCTGAATATGCTAAACGATGGCCTATACCACCTGATCAAGATCATGAGTAATAACGAGCATCAAACAGAAAAATATACATAGACGTTTTGGAACTAGAAACATGCATGAGAGACTAGTAGCATATATACATATGCAAAAATACATTCATATATATTCCATTTCATTGATAGCTAGCTAACCTATATATATGTAGATCACATATATATAGCTAAACTAATTTCTCAATCAGAAGAAGCTAAAATCATGAGTTCCAACAATGAAATTTTTTACGAAATGTCAGGTTTTCCAATCCTGACAACTATCAGTTGGTAGTTCCATAATAAGCAGATACATCTGCTTTGAGTTATTTGGACGTTTCATTCCATAATCGAACCTCTTCTGCAATTAGTTTCTGTTGCAACCAGCACGTATCAAAGCCTGTTAACTCATTCACCTGTTGCATATATATAAATAATTTAATTAAGAGAATGCATAAGCAAACCTTAATCATACTTCAAACGAAAAACATGGTAATCAATGCTTAGTACCTCAACTTGCATCTTGTATACTAGTGTTTCATTTAGTCTTGTTGAGACACAGGAAACAACGTTAAGTCCTTGGTCAAGTATTACTTGAAGTGCTCTTGATAAGGGTAAACCCTGTACCCTTAAATGGGTACTAATCACAACCTCAACTCCACATGGACAAGGATTTACCATAACACAACTCGGACTGAAATAGCTGCTTGACGAGTTTATTTCTGAGTCAAATCCAACACTGGATTCACTCAGTTTCTTCAGTTCATCTCTCGTTGCACGTAATCCTTCGACCCTTTGCTTCAAATCTTTTATATAATTCACCGCTCCATTCATGTGATCTGACACTGCACGGTACCCCTGAAAACCCCATCAAACCCTAGAGTCATAATCTATAACCTTTTTCGCCCGGAAAAAAGAAAGAGATCTGGATAGACATGACCAAATTTTCTTGCTAGAGGAAAGTTTGTCTTTTTCTGAAGATTAACTGTAGAAAATACCCGAACTAATTACAGTAATTTGGGAAGAAAATGAAAAAGGTAAAGAAGGTTTTAGTTAATTGTTAACCTTGATATATTCAAGAGGAAGAAGAGTACGAAGAGAGGCATAAAGAGTGGCCATTTCTTGGCGCCTTAGGCGTTCGAGATCTCTATGCAACATCTTCTTCTTATAATCATCATTATCATAATTTTCTCCACTGCTGTCATTGACAGATGATTTTTGCTTCAGCTGGGATTTTCTCATCATGGGGTTGTTGTCGAAACCACCACCTCCGCTATCCATTGAAGTAGGATCCTGATGAATCAGATATTGTGGGATTGTGTTTGGCTCACAGGAAACCTGGAACAACACCTCGTTTATTGGGTATTAAAGCAGGAGTTAACAGGTATTGTTAATTTTTTCTTGTTTGATTTAATTGGAGGAAGGATTAATATTCTTTTTTCTCTTAAAAAAAGAAGAAGAAGAGGGTTTTAATTTGCGATGTTGGACTGAGCCAGCGCGACAATGAAGGCAAAAGTTTTAAAGCAATATTGTGGATACGTTGGTTAGGGTGCGAGATCTTCAATGGGGCCTAATATGCCACAGATCCCTCATAATCTCAAAGCACACATATAGAAGGTGAGAAATCAACTGATCCTTACATATACATATGTATATATACAAAATTAATAATGGTACGTACGTTTCTCGTGTACTAAAGCACAAAAATATAAAATTCAAGTTATTCTTGGACAGAAAATATATACGCTGAACCAACATTTAATCATCAACAACTAAAAAAATGAAAAGGAAAAGCAGAAGAATATGTATGTATATGTATATATATATACAGTGAGATCAGATGAAGTCATTTGGTAGAGCTTTATCAAAATTAATTTGGTATAAATTGAGTCTTATATAATATATGGTGTGCGTGTGTGTGAATTGTTATATAACTAATCTAAATTTTTTTTTTTTAAAAATATATATATGAATATAGATATCTATATATAGTAAGACACTAATTAAGGGCAACACTAAATAATTAATAGGTCACCTTCAAATCCTTACAACCACTCCTTTCTAACTATCCAAATATATCAAAATATATTTGAATCAGATTCCATATGTGATAAGAAAAGAAGGTCTCCCCATCTGGCAAACGCTTAATTAATTAATTTTAAAAAATTCTGTTGGTTTTGATGTTTATATATATATATAGAGAGAGAGAGAGAGACAATCTATGTTAGTTATATTAATTAATAGAAATTCGATTGGATCATCTACATTTATACACACATATATATATATGTATTATACATATGTAGATGATGAGATTATAAAATGAAATGACGAAATAGATTGTTGAAGGAGAAGTTTCAACCATCGTTAATGAAGATTTTGATTCGACTAAATATATTATCTGTGTAGGAAGGAAGGGAAGATTCATGTCGTGGTGGGGGAAAGTGTAGGTGATGATTAGAATCGGGACATTTATACCCTTGTACATATTTAAAAGTTCAAATCTTATTTTTAGTCCATCGTTAATTTGATTATTATCTAGTTTTTTAAACTGAAAAATACATCATCAACTACTAAATTATTCTTATTATAAAAAAAAAAAAAATAAATAAATTATAAATCTTTCCTCCTGACAAATCATCCTGTATTTAACAAAATAATAAAAAAAACCACGGACCCAAGTTGGAATTAATTGCTTTTTTATTATTATTTTAAAGAAGAAATTTTTATATAATTTAACTGACTGATTAATTAATTTTAACTGCGATGTCACCGACTCAAATGTCAAAAGTTTCAATAGAAAATTTTGAAAAAAAATAATAATAAAATAAAATGATCCAATTATTTAATAATTAATGATGCAGGATTGTGGTTGCTGCTTTCGGATTAACAGAAGCCGCAACACCTACAGTGTCCAAACCAAACGCTGTCTACGTCAACATATTTTTACTTTTAGTCATAATATCATCAAATAAATTTCATATCGAGTGTGACGGTAATTACCATTTTATTAAAAAAGAAAGCTTACAAGTGTTGACCATTAAACGGTTTCATATCGACTGTGTATTACCAACGGCCACGTTTAAAAACTGTCAATATTCAATTTTAATATGTTAATTACACAGCTGTAATCACGTGATTTACAGCTCTTTTTTCTGTCATTACTTTATTATTATTTTTTATTAATTAATTGCTATTTACAATCTGTAACTACTCCCTTACATTCTACTTTTCTCCTTGTACTGCACTCAGTAATAATATCAAGATTACATTAAAAGTCGTTATTAATTTATTTTTCATTTTTTATTCAAATAATACATTTTCAATCTGTATATTTTGGGTTTGGGTTCTGGAAAATTCATGTTGTTTGCGCCCACTTTTTAAGCCTATTAGGATTATAAATTAATATTTTAACATACTATCTTAAATTATTCGTGAGATAACTTGTTAACCACAAAAAGGGAGAAAAAATGAAACTTATGCTGAGAAATCATATCAGACCAATTTCGGTATTTTTTACAATCAGACGACTATTCGTTCTTCGATTAGACTGAAATTTGGTGGCATTTAGATGACTCATTGTTCTTTATTCTGAACGTTGGAGATCGGTTTTAGATGAATGAATTTCTAATGTTTGTAGTTTAAAGTTTAACGTTTATTATTTTTTTACAGCAGTGATCAGTTTATCTTTCTCTTACAATCAAACGGCTATTTGTAGTTCGATTATGCTGAAATTTGATAAACACGTTTAGAATATATTGCTCTTTAATCTGGATGGTGGAGATCATATTTAAACAACCAGAGCTCATCCATTTTGCGTAGCAGTAGCTATTTTAGTGATATTTATTCATTCTCTTGTTTATCTCTTATTGTTTGGTTGATTTGTTGTTGATATTTTTTTTAAGACTATTGTGATAACTTGTAGTGGCTGTAAACATTAATTTTTGATAGTAGAGCTCTTTTACTTGGATCAGTAGAGGTTTTATAGGTTTTATCCTTCACATTGAATGAGTTTTCCACATTAAAAATTCTTATTTCTTTGTGTGATTATTTTTGTGCATTTTGGGATAGGTTTTATGCTATTCATTTGTTGAATTTTACTTAATTTTCACTCTTTATAAATTCATTTTTGTATTGATTTTAGGCTAATTAATCTTGGTTCCTTGTCATCAAAGTGGTATCAAAGATTGGTTCATTAGTTGATTAGTTAATTATAAATTTTTTGCTTGTTTGAATGATGGAGGTGAATGTGAGTAAAATAGTTAATTTGGATGGCATAAATGATCACAAGTGGAAAGGAAAAATGAGGGATCTTCTTGTTGTGAAAAAGTTATATTTACTTGTGTTTGCTTCTAAAAAACTTAAGTCCAAATCCGATGAAAGATTAAAAATTTGAGAATTTACAAGTATCTAGTTTTATTCAGCAATGGATAAAAGTTAATGTATTGAATCATCTTGCTAATGAAATAAATGCCAAAACTTTGTGAGAAAAACTTGAAACTTTGTACGCTTCAAAGACTGAAAATAAGTTATTCTTGTTTAAACAAACTAAACTCTTGTAATATAGATAAGGTAGTTCTATACTTGATTATGTGAATGAATTTTAACGTATTTTTGATCAATTGTCTGGTATAGGTATCAAATTTCGTGAAGATGTTATTGAAATTTGGTTGTTTGACTATATTTCCTGACTCATGGAAAAACTTTAGAGTATCTTTGACCAATTATGCTTTCGATGGTATTGTAACTATGTAATATGTAAGTACTAGTGTTTTAAATGAAGAGGTGATAAGAAGAGCTCAGGGGACATCTAGTTCACAATCAAAAATTGTGGTTACTGAAAACATGGTGAAAAGGAAAAGTAAGGGTCAAGATCATAATAGACGCAAAAGCAGAAGTAAATCAAAATCGAGGTATAAAAACCTTAATGTCATCACTGTAGTAAACCAGGGCATATCAACAAATATTATTTTAAGTGGAAGAAATAAAACATGGTAGACAAAGAAAAGTAAGAAAAGAAAGCCAATGATAATAATACTGATCGTGTTTCCATGACCACTTTAGATGATAATTTAGTTGTGGTTTATCAAGAGAATATGATTAATGTAAGCTATGATGACACTGTTTGGGTTCCTGACACTGGTACATGCTTTCATATTATATCAAGGAAGAAAATATTCACATCTTATACTCTAGGTGATTTTAAGGTTCTAAAGATGGGTAATTATGGAGTGTCAAATGTGATAGATATTGGAACTATCTATTTAGAGACAAAAAATAAAGTTAGAGCTCAAGAATATTAGACATGCACCGGACATTAGGTTGCATTTGATCTCCACTAGTAAGCTTGATGATGATGGTGATGGTCGTTGCAGCACTTTTGATGATGGAAAATAATATTCAACAAAGGTTATTTAGTTGGGGGTAGAAGAAAGAAGGCTTTGGACTTATATTGGTTGAAAGCTTCAATCTCTACAAATATTTTTAATGCAATTGAAAGTAATAACTCTTCAGAATTATAGTACAAGAGGTTGAGTCATATTAGTGAGAAGGGGCTTAATTATCTAGCTAAAAAAAAATTTCTTTCAGGATTAAAATGTACAAGGTTAGACAAGTGTGTTCATTGTTTAACTAAAAAATAAAAGAGAGTTTCTTTTAAACATCATTCTCTTTGCAGGAACAATTATTTGCTTAAACTGGTACGTTAAGATGTTTATGATCCTTTGAAGGAATAATCATTTGGTGGTGTACTTTAGTTTGTGACTTTTATTGATGATCATTCAAGGAGACTTTGGATTTGTACTTTAAAGTCGAAAGATCAAGTTTTTAGTGCATTTAAAGAATTTTAAGCTTTTACTTAGAGAGAAGCTGGAAAAAAGTTAAAATTTATTCGTATTGATAATGGTGGTGAATATTGCAGGTCTTTTGATGTATATTGCAGAGAACATTAGATCAAACATCAGAAGACACCTCCTAAGACTCTTCGGTTAAATGGTTTGGCAGAAGGGATGAACTAAACATTGATGGAGAGAGTTAGATGCATGTTTTTAGATGTTAACTCACACTATTGCATATGTGATTAATCTATCTCCCTCTACTGCATTAGGAAAGGATGTTCCTAATAGGTTCTGGTATGGTAGGGATGTTTCCTCTTACCACTTATGAGTGTTTGGTTGCAAATTCTTCATGAATGTTCCCAAAGATAAGAGGTCCAAGTTAAATGCAAGATTAGACAGTGTATCTTCATTGGCTATGAGTAAGATGAGTTTAGTTACAGATGCTATGATTCAGTTTAAAAGAAACTTGTCAAAAGTAATCATGTAGTCTTTGTAGAAGATCAAACTATTAAAGATATTAACAAAGTGGAGAAATTAAAGGATCATATTGGTGGTTTGATTAATTTAGATTCATCTTTTGTGACTCATATGCCTGATATAGTTGAGGTTCAAAATCATGGTGATGTGTAACATGACAATCAGAATATGAATAAGGTTGGTACTCCTGGATATGAAGTAGTTAATGATCAATAAAAGGCATGTGTTGAGGAATTTGAAGTTCCACTTAGGAGATTTACTAGAGATCGAAAGTATTCTATTAGATATTCACCTAATGAGTAAATAATCTTAATAGATAAAGAACCTAAATGCTATGAAGAGGCTATTAAGAGTTAACAAAAAGCAAAATAAATTGTAGCAATAAAAGATTAAATGTTGTCTTTAGTTGATAATCACATTTTTGAATTGATGAAACTTCTTAAAGATAGAAAAAACTTGAAGAATAGCATCGTCTATAGAGTGAAGCAAGAAGAAAATTCCTCATCTCCATGATACAATTAGGTATCAAGGCTTTAGCAAGAAAAGGGGAGTTGACTTTCAAGAGATCTTCTCACTAGTGATCAAGATATCATCAATTCGTGTTTTTTTAAGGTTCACTGCTAGTCTTGATTTAAAGATTGAGCAAATTGATGTTAAAACAACTTTCTTTCATGGTGATTTAGAGAAAGAAATCTGCATGGAATAACTTGAAGGCTTTGTGATGAAAGAAAAAATAAATTATGTCTGCAAATTGAGAAAGAGCTTGTATGAGTTGAAATAAGCACCTAAGTAATGGTAGAAGAAGTTTGAGTCAGTTATAGTTTGATAAGACTACAATAAGACTACTTTTGATCATTATGCACAGATTTTCTAATAGTGATTTTATCATCTTGCTATTATATGTTAATGATATGCTCATTGCGGTCCTAATTATTCCAGAATTGTTAGGTTGA
Source organism: Carica papaya (assembly GCF_054855325.1). Lineage (NCBI taxonomy): Eukaryota > Viridiplantae > Streptophyta > Magnoliopsida > Brassicales > Caricaceae > Carica > Carica papaya. Next base: position 9,048,280 of record NC_142317.1, read on the forward strand.
AGAAAGAGTTGAGCAGGTTTTTTGCAATGAAAGATTTAGGACTAGTAAAACATATTCTTGGCATGAGGATCGTTTGTGATAGAAAATGCAATAAGTTGTGGCTATCTCAAAAAAAACTACATTGGGAATGTACTGCAGTAATTTAATATGGTTAAAGCTAAACATGTAATAAGTTGTGGCTATCTCAAGAAAAACTACATTGGGAATGTACTGTAGTAATTTAATATGGTTAAAGCTAAACATTCAAGTACACCTCTTGTCATTTCTTTCATATTGAATGTTAAACAATCTCCTAGTGAGCAAGAGCAAGAAAACATGTAGAAAATTCAGTATGCATTTGTAGTGGGTAGCTGATGTATGTTATAGTTTGTACTAGACCAAATATAGGTAATGTAATTAGTACTGTTAGTAGATTTCTATCTAATCCAAGAAAAAAACATTAGAATGTTGTGAAATGGATTTTGAGATATCTCCACTACACTTCTAGTTTAAAGTTGTGTTTTCAGATTAAAAAGTTTATTTTTAGTGGTTATATAGATTTTGATTTGGCAGGGGATACGGATTCAAGAAAGTCTACATCTAGGTATCCAATTACTTTTGCAGGAGGAGCTGTGGCATGACAATTGAGGTAGCAGAAATGCATTGTATTGTCTACTAAAGAAGCTAAGTTCACTGCTGTGGCATGACAATTGAGGTAGCAGAAATGCATTGTATTGTCTACTAAAAAAGCTAAGTTCACTGCAATGACTAAATTATGTAAAGAACTACTTTGGATTAAGAAGTTTATGAATGAGTTTGGTTTTACACAAAAAAAAATATGTCTTGTTTTATGACAGTTAGAGTGTTATTCATCTTAGTAGGAATCTTAATTTTCATGATAGATTTAAGCATATTAATGTGAGGTATCATTGAATTCGTGATATTTGAGATTCTAAACTGTTTGAACTTGAGAAGAAACACACTAATGATAATGGTTATGATATGTGTACAAACATTTTATCAAGAGTGAAGTTTGAAACATGTCATATGGTTGTTCGTTTGACAAACTACTCCACGTAGGAGAATTGTTGGTTTAAGTTTCCTCCCATGTAGAAAATCCATACTGTTTGAGCCCACTTTTTTTATTCCATTAGGGTTATTAATGTTTTAACCTATGCCACTTATGTCCTAAGTTACTTGTGAGACAAATTCTTAGCCCCTTAAAAAAAGAGAATAAAAGGCAAGAGAAAATGAGATTTTTGCTCAGAAATTACATCAAACTAGTTTCGATTTTTTCGATGATCAAACTATAATCAGTGCTCCAATCAAGCTAAAATTAGGTGAGCATTTAGAGGACTCATTATTCTTCATTCTGAATAGTAGAGATCGGTTTTGGATTGTTGGATTTCTAGTATTTGTGGTTCGAAGTCTATTATTCATGATGTTTTTGTAGTAGTGACTAGTTTCTCTCATAAGTAGATGGTTATTTATGACCCGATTATGTTGAAAATTGGTAAACATGTTTGGGATAAATTATTTTTTTATTTGAACGGTGGAGATTAGATTTCAACAACTAAAGCTAATTTGTTTTATATAACAGTAATTATTTTGGTTATATTTATCTATTCCTTTACTTATCTATTGTTGTTTGTGTAACAGGCAAGCCTATGTGAGAGGAAACAACTCAAGTCCAGGCTAGGAAAAAAAAATAAAAAAAAAAATCTTAAAAAGAAAATAGAGGGGCAAACAGAGGCGTGCATGCCTTTGGAAGCTAAATAGATGAAAAAAATGAGCTTAAACATGCACACCATATAAGAAAGAAGAAGAGGCATGCAGGGCTCTTTGTTGTTCTCCCACTTATGGAAGAAAAGAAGATAAAATTAGGAAGAAAGAAAGAGAGAGAGAGAGAGAGAAATTTGTGCAAGGAGAGAGAAAAGATATAGAGGGATTAAAGGCCAACCTGCACGAAAAATGAGAAAACAACATCGGTGATGATGTAACGTCCAGATCTATTTCAGATCTACACGAAAAGAGAACTAGAAGAGAGGAAACTAGTGTTGCACGTGGCAGTGAGAAATTGAGAAGAAGATCGGAGCGCAACATCCAATTGCGTAATTCTATGGACTCGTGGCTCCTTTTGGCACAATTTCACCAGATTTATGTTAAATTTGAGTGCGCGATACATTCCACAATGAGTTTAGGTTCAATCATCACGGCAAACGGAGGTTCCGACGCCGGCATGTGGTAATCTGACGACGATGCATGTTTAGGCATGTGAAGGAGTGTGGTAGCGCATGACAGTGCGTGACAGTGCGTGATGGCGTGTGGTGATCTCGGTGACGCATTATGACTCCAGCAACTGAAATCAGGTGTTCAAGGTAAAAATCTATCCATATATGTGCTATATCTATTTTTGAAAGTATTTGTTGTTTGACACATATTTTCTATTGTAATCGAGGAAACTAATCGAGTGGTAGCTGAGATTTAGAGGAGACTGCGTACCTAAATTTGTAATATCCACCTAAGAAAAAATAAAATTTGGAGTTTGGGCATAAATGAAAGGAATTTTTAAATTTTGGGGTTTTTAATTAATTTAAGGGACCTAAATGAAAGTAGGTAAGAAAAAGATGGTAAAAATATAAATAAGCAAAAACGGAAGGGGGCTAAAAGAAATAAAGAATAGATGGTCTTGATCGAACCATATGAGAATATCAAATTGCTGAGATTTAATGAAGAACGGATGGCCCAGATTAAACTAGTGAGATCTAACAATTGGGGCGAATGGGTATAAAAAGGAAAAATTTTAGGGTTTCTGTTCATTTTAAAGAGTAGCTGAAAAAGAGAGAGGCAGAAGAGAGATGAGCAATCGGGGAGAGAAAGAAGAAGAGGGGGTCGCCCGAGGAAGACAATAGAGAAGAAAGAAGGAGATGAAAGGAAGAAGGAGGCTGGAGAAGGAGAAAAAAAAGGAGAAAAAAAAAAGAGTGGTCGAGCAAAAGACGAAAGAGAGGAGACTTTCGCGCAGGGGAGTCGAGAAGAAAAAAGAAAGATAGGAAATGAAGAGAGAGGCTGGAAAAGAAGAAGCGAATGGAGAAAAAAAAAGGAAGAGAAGAGAAGAGAAGAGAAGAGTGACCGAGCAGGAAAGAGAATGGGGAGCCGAGAACAGCCGCCGTAAGGGAAGAAAAGGGAATAAGAGAGAGGTGGAGGTGGGAGAACGGTGTAAACCGAGCCAAAAGAAAGAAGGAGGAAGAGGAAACAGCTCGAGACGCCGTGTGATAGTGGAGACCGAGGCTGTTTGAGTTTTTCAAGCACTATATCTGACCTAGGTGCACTCCTTTTCTTCTTTCAGTTTGTATTTTTAACCAAACGGGTGTTCATGTGTGTGTGTGTGTGCAGGTTTGGGAGCTAGAGATTCGCATGGTGATCGATGGAAGATAATCGGGAGCCAACCAAGGCTAAATCGCCCACGCCGAAAGGTAAAACGGTTTTTTTTTTCATGTTTTGGTTGTGGTTGAGCGGCGGTGGGGCGAGGCAAGTGTTAGGCTCGTCGCGAGGGCTCGGTCGGGCCACCCACCTGCACGGGAACCGAGCAAGTTTCCTTGGGAATGGGGAAAACCCACCCACCGTGGAAGCCGAAGGGTCTTCTACGGAAATAGAGATCGAAATTGCCTTTTGGAGTTCCGATTTATCATTTGAAAAGTTGAAAAGTCTTTCTCAGAAAATGAGAATCCAATTTTTCATCCGGAAAACTGAAAAGCCTTTCTCAAAAAATGGAAATCCAATTCACTGAACAAGAAGCTGAAAAGTTTTTTGGGTACGGATCTTGATAATTTCGGGTATTTAGTTGGGTGGTCGTTGGAATCCCTAATTCAATTAAATTAATTTTTAATAGTTTGAAGTATTTTAATTAAATTATATCGTGTGTACAGAAAAATTTTAACATTTAAGCGGATCTAGAAAGACGCGTAGGAGAGTAAGTATTTCTAAATCTCAACCGGGTTCAAATTTTGAAAAGTGCATTGATTTCATTAAATTATGAATTTTAAAATTTGAGCGGACATTGACCGAATTTTCAACAGAACCCAAACTATGATTAGTAAACCTAAGCAATTGGAACCCTATTAAGAGACGAAACCAGAAAGTAAACCCAATGGACTGAGAGTTATTTGTATTGATGAAATATGAAATTGAAAAGAAAAATTTTCAATTAAGGAAAAATTAAAAAAGAAAATAAAATAAAATAAAACGATAAGAATCGAAAGGAAAGGAAATAATTGAGGTTATGAAATGATCATTTAAATAAATTAAGAATTTTGGAATGAGAGGGTATGAGTGAATAAGGTAGAGACCTTGAATATCTTCTCGTTTATTCTGAATCGAAGAGGGGAGTGTGTGTGTGTGGCTGAAGTTCAGTAAGGCATAGTGAACCTCACATGGATATAGTTTAAAACCTAATTCAGATATAGATAAGTATTTGTGAGTGTGGATCACCTAGCAAACGTACCTGCTATGCTCATTGTAAGATTTATGTGTGTGTGTTATCCATATGATGGAGGGATTCATTTTACCTTTTCTCGATGATGACATAAATGACATTGCGTGATGAAACTATATAAATAACATTTTGAGAGTATCTGTGATCTTTTGTGTGTGTGTGATTATGTTTCGAAATGATGATTGATATTTGAGTGCATTTATAACTTTTGAGAGTATGAGAATATACATTTGAGGTTTGTATATGATATTTGAGAGAATTCAGAAGATTGCTCAGAAATATGTGAAATAGTGAAAATAAGAAAATGAATTTTGCACTGGAACAATTTTATTGCTTTTGTTTCTTACAATGTGTTTTGCATGAAATTTTATCTGAGTTAAGAGAACGAGAATACTTATTGAGTTAGTGAAGCTCATTAAATTTCACCCTGATATTTTTTAGAGGAGAATGAAGAGCCAGCACCACTGCCAGATGAGTAGAACCTGTAAAAAGGTTCTTGTTTTTGTATATTTTGTGCATATTCGAAAAGTTTTATTTTGTTCCATTAAATTCTAAATTTTGACCTCATGTTTTGTATATATAGTTACTGTACATATCATATGAAATGTTAGGTTGTATTATATTTTTTTTATCTATGCATGTATATATTTTTTGATCAAACAAATAGAACTTATAAAAGAGTTCTTGTTTTTGTATATTTTGTGCATATTCGAAAAATTTTATTTTATTCCGTTAGACTCTAAATTTCGATATCGTATTTTGTATATATAGTTACTGTACATATCACATGAGATGTTATGTTGTATTATATTTTTTTAATCTACGCATGAATATATTTTATGAGCTCACTGCATAAAGTGACATGAACATGAACTGCGCCTCCTATTGAGCATTGGGGTGTGACAAAATCAATGAGGATTTCGATACTTTTTTCGACCGAACTATAGGCAAGGAATTGGATTAGTCTCATTTAAGAGACCCTCATGTTTTATTAAATTTTATTTTATTTAAAATAAATTATGTACAGATTTTATAAATTATTTAAAATCTCTATTATGTTTATCATAAACTCATCATGTGTATGAATGTTATCTTGTGTGCGTGTTGAATGGATGAACATTATTAAATTGTATGTATGCCTGGTATATTTATATAAGTACTATATAGATAATTTAATGTTTATAGTATAAAATGAGAACATGTACGCACTTAAACTATGCATGTGCAAATTTGTGGAAAAAATAGATACGATGTGTGGTTTGTATACATGATTATATATACAATATTGTGTAGGCATTGATTATAAGTATTTATATTGTTTGATTAATATGTTGAATGTGTGCTTGATATACACATATGTATGTTGTTGCGTGTGCATGCATATATGTTATGAGTTGTATGAATGCATGTATGAACTATATGAAAATTCTATATGAAAACAGAGTATTTAAGTAAATGTATATAACATTATATATATGTGAGTTGGTAGGTAAATGTGATGATTATGTACGGTGAACTCTATTGTGGATATGACAAATATTTATTGCTCTCACCTAGGTTGAGGAATGAGGACGACTTATGTTTTATGGCATCAATATAGGTTGAGATATGGGGATGACTTATATTTATGAGCTTGTATGCAAATAGAGTATTTAAATAAATATATATGGCAATACCTATGTGTATGAGTTGGAAGGTAAATGTGATGATTATGTTTGGATGATTATGTGCAGTGAACCCTACCGTGGATATAATAAATATTTATGGCGCTAACCTAGATTGAGGGGTGAAGGAGACCAATGTTTATAATGCCCATATTGGTTGAGGTATGGAGACGACCGATATTTATGACACTCACCTTAGTTGAGGGGTAAGGACAATCGATGTTTTTGGTGCCTATATAGGGTGAGGTATGCGGACATCCGATATTTATGGTAAATCAATTCACACCTCTTCTAATGCAGACTACTTCATATTAAAAACACGTTCAAGGTCGAAAAAGAACTCTGAATAAATCTTTAGTGACTTTGGGAGTATTGTTTTGTAAAATATATTTAATTTTATATGATTGAATTTTAAATTTCAGAATATTATTGTTCAGATTTATCAGGTTATATGCATGGATTATCGCTCTTTTCTCTCCTGAAAAAACAAGTTCCTATAGTTTGATTGATTTATTATTGAGACTTTACTTGAAAATTATTGTGGTAGCTTGTAATTGCTGTAAGTATTAATTTTTTATAGTGGAGCTCTTAGACTAAGAGAGATTTCGTAATTTTTATCTTTCACATTAAAAAGGTTTTTTACGTTAAAATTTTTTATATCTTTGTGTGATTGTTTTTATTCATTTTGAAATAGATTTTATGTTATTTGTTTGCTAAATTTTACTTCATTGTCACTCTTCATAGATTCATTTAAGTAGGGAAGGATTTTTTTGGTATTGACTTTAGGACAATTAATCTTGGTTCCTTCTTATCAGTATATTTTCAACTGAAAATCAATCAAAGTCACAACTAATACATGTTTAAATTTGCTAATCCTTTCAATAACATCATTAGTCTAAATAATGTTAATCTGTCCGGGTAGTTTAGATTGCCGGGTATTGGCCGCTAAAGTCCCGTGCGCGGTTTCCTGCCGCACAGTGCTATGGGCAGCTCGTGCCCAAGAGTTCCATGTACACACGAACGCTTGCCGTGCAGTGCCATGTGCGCTTCTACATGCATTTGGAGGGTTCTAGCGGCACTTCAATCTACCAGGTCTCCTCTTGACTAATCTCTTGGGTTGCTTTGATCTGTTGAAACTCTTTTCTTGTGCTGTTATATTTCTATGGTCCTCAAATTGTTAATATATATACTACATGGCAGCAATAATATCATTCAGAACTTCTCTCACACAGTTTTCCCTGTTTTCAGTCTCTCAAATTTTTTAGCCAATAGTTAAGCACTTGCATAAGCAGCTGTGGCCAGCTGATATGAATGGTAAACCATTTTTGACCCACACAGAGTGATGATATTGTAACATGACGTTGCACGCTAAACAATCATAATTAAAGCAAACAGATTATAAAATTGCATGTTAGGTAAACGGGTACATATAATATATATATATATATATATATATATATAGCAAAAGTAGTAATTGAAGGCCAATACGTTTATAGAGTAATGACAAAAACGTGCAAGTCGTTGTTCCACAAAAGGCATGGAAGAATTTCTGTCACAAGAAGAAACAGCCCATATGCTTTGAGAAACTTGTATTCCACCAACCTCAATAATTGACTTGTTATTTGTACTATCACTACAACTTATATATACACACATAATTACCCGCACACAAGCTTAAACCTACATAAAGATGCCTCAATTTGCAGACAAGGGCAGAAGACAAAGAATTGCACGAATTCCAAATTAACAACCACGAAGCACAAGAGATATTCCTGATCATTAACACGATTTTTTAGTAACAAATCACATCCCAGAAATGAATAGTCCACTAAATACAATCTTATACCAGTACTCACACACACACACACACACACACACACACAACATGATTGAGATTTAAAAATTACTAGTCATGCATAGTTGGAAGGTCATAAGGATCAATGCAAGACAGGCAGCATGTGACCCCTCTGCCTATAACTCAGCTGAGAAATGCAATCTCAGCAGCATCATTAGTTCACCCAAAAACATTCACTTATATATTGATATCAACCACTTGTCGTTTTCTTGTCCATTCTTTTTGTACCGTTTCCAGGAAACAGCAGGTGACTGTAAAACAAATCAACATTATAGACATATACATACATACATACATACATGTCCATGTGAAGTAATATAGTTTATATATTGCATGGTTGTCCAATAAATAAAAAAAAGCTAAAGAGTTAGATCAAACAATGATGTGCTCAAATCTACCAATAATATATCAACTATCAATAATCATCAACATATGATATAAAGAGGATACAGAGAATCTTCTTGGAATACTTTTATCGTATAATAGAAGAATAATATTGTTATACAAGGAGTACAGCTACATGTATATATTATATATGTCGGTGGGTGTGTGCAAACAATAGGAAACCCACCTTTAAATCATGCATTGCAAAAGCCAACTCATGCACGGATCAATATGCTAGCTAATATAAGCTTTGGTGATCAAAAGATCAATATTTGTTCTTTTAAAAGAACAAAATTCTGTCTAGACTTTTATAATAATTATCTCCATCAGCAAATTCAAAGGGCAAGAATATACATCCAAAAACGAACCTCACTTTACCCAAAATGCAAAGAAAAAACCATATCAATTCAAAGTTTCTCATCATCACACAATATGATCAAATATTAACTCCAAACGTTAAATTCTAATAATGGAGGGCATATGTTCCTTCCAAGCCACCGTATACATAGTAGTAGCATGCCTGTGATGCTTATTCCTCATGACAACTTAAGAGTTGTATAAAAATTATTTCAACAATCAAACTTACTTTTTATGATTTAGTTGGATCTTCAATTAAGTGCAAGCGTGTTTGAATTCAAATTCAAAGAAAGAATAAAAGATACTTCAATAATACAGATGACTTACAAAAACTCCACAAGCATGATCATTCTTAATGAATTTCTTCTATAATTTTTTGACAAAGATTTAAAATAAACTATATAGATTTACTAGCTGCTTGTTCCAACTTATTTATCCTTTTGTAGCATTTTGTAATCACTTAATACAAATATAGCACTACATTTAGCAGATGATCACCTAATTTCTCGAGGATGTAACCTGGAAGCAAAGAGAACTTCTTCTCCTGATACTTTCCTTCTGCAAATCCAAATTATATATGTTTCTAATTTAATTGTCAATATCTGTCATATACTAATCATGTCTTGTACATATATATGGTTTATATTTACTAACTTATGTCTCCATTTATGTCTTTCAATGCTTGTATGACACATGCATGACCAATACATGGCGCACAAAACGCTTGCAATTAGAAATATACCATATTCTGAAAACTTAAAAGATATGTACATCAATCCATCAGACAGTACTGTAAATATACATCTAAAAAGGTAAACCTGCAATTAATAGTTAAAGGATCATTTATATAAGTACGAGTGATTTAGCATCAAAGGAAAAACCAAATTCACTGCTGAAATTAGATGTGAGATAAGGTTAAAAATACAGCGCCGGAGATGGGGGGTACCAGAGCTCCTAAAAATGTCCCTACTTCAGCTGGGTTAGTCTCTGTCGCAGCCCCGATAGATTGAAGCGTGCTGGATCGTCAACCTGTTTAACAAATAAAACACTGTAAATTAAGCAGATATAATGAAGATTTTCTGCTGTTACTGGGTAGTAAATAACTTTAATCAAACACAGAACCCTAAACACGCACACAAACGTATACATACCTCGGCTTGGATAGTGTGAAGAAACTTGTCATCAGCTCTGGCGGAAGTACAGCTACGAACACAAAGTCCTTCTTCAAGAATTACATGCAGTACTCTTGATAGCCTCAAGCTTTTTGCCCAAAAGCCGCTGCTAAACATAATCTCCACACCTACCAAGGACTGGTTAACTATCATGGAGCTTGAGGAATCACTATTGCTGTTTATGCTTCCGGCAGTACTGGAATCAAATTGCTTGAGCCTGTTCCTCTTGACGCTCAGTTCTTTGATATTCTTCTGAAGGTGTTTTATATAATTCACTGCCTCGTTCATGTGATCTGATATTGCGCGCTTTCCCTGAAACCCCCAGTAGATACTCGTTAAGCCAATGTAGTCATAGAAACACAAACACGGACAGAGAAATTTCTGCCCGAAATTAAGGAGGGAGAAGATTATGTGCCGAAGCAGAAAAGGTAAGATACAATTTATGTTATAAAACAAACTAAACCCAAAAACTGCAAGCAATGCAATGAGAAGGCAGAAGAAGAAGAAAGGGTATAGGGTTTTTGACCTTGATAAAATCAAGAGGCAGCAGAGAGCGAAGAGAGGCGTAAAGCGTAGCCATTTCTTGCCTTCTTTGACGCTCAATATCTCTATGGTGCATCTTCTTCTTATTATTACTCTCATGATTATCAGTACCAAACTCCTGAGGATGATGAAGATCATGACGCTCAGTTGTCTTAGTGCTGGCCATACCGCACACCTTTCGCCTCCGGCTTTTTCCCAAATTATTGTCAACTGCGATCATGTCACTCATGCCATCTGTCAAAGCGCAAGACAAGATCAGATCTTGTGGGATTTTGTGTTGGTGGTGAGGACTAGAAGAAATCCGGAAGCACAGCTCATTGCTTTGTTGTAAAGGGAACATTATGATGGATGACTGCAAGAAGACTGATATGTTTTCTTGTGCAGAGTTGGTTTAGGGTTTTTAATATGCCAACGAAGGTTCTTAAAGAAGGAAATTAAGATATAATATCAGATACGTTTGTTGTGGTATGTGATCTTATGAAATGGGCTACAAGATGCCAAGATTCCCTGGAAATAGTTTCTTGGGAAAAAAAATAAAGAGAGAAAACTTAGGAGGAGAAGAGAGACGGAGCAGTTGACGTCAGTGGGAATTTTTTATTAAGTATATTTATATTTAATTAAGCTTCTCAAGACACTACTGGTCACCGGGTGCTGAAATAACAACTGATGTTATATAAAAGCAGGAAAGCCACTTATTTGCGTTCATACTTAGTGGACCAACATTATCTAGTTAATTACCTTGTTAATTAATTAATACAATTATCAATCTAACTTTTATTTTAAAATTTGACATAAGAATAATATATTTTTGTTCTAGAAAATTGAGAGCAGCTGAAATAACAACAGTATTATTGACCAGTATTTTTTCTAATTTAAATTGCTGATATTAAAGAAATAAGTTTCAAATCAATACATGATCGAAATATCAAAGCCAGTTGAGACAGATCTTTAAGTTTTGACGCTAATTATTTGTTTTATTATTTACTTTTTAGAGTTACTCTAGCAATTAATTACAAAAAGTTTATTAGATATTGTAAAATTATAAATAAATTAAAAGGCATTACACGATTGTGGTTGCTATGTCTTTGTTCTTAATTATTAGACAAAAAATTTGAAAAGATTTACAAAAATTTTCAATTCATTTATATTTTTTAAAAAAATTAATTTAGTTATATCAACAAATTTTAATTCAATTGACATGAAGATAAAACTTTTTCTATCTTGACTATGCTATTCAATTTTTTATTAGTCACACTAGTTTATAAAATCATCTTGAATAGAATTTAACTTTAATTTAGAAATATATTTTTGGCTAAAAAAATTGTTTAATTTTCATGAGTATAATATATATGGATTTTAATTTGAATGTTTATTGTAATTTAGTTTTTATTAGTAACTCAAATGCATTAATTTGAATGAAATGCTAGTTAAATGTAAAAATAAATTTAATTTACGTACTAAATATGATGGTTAAATAAAATGAGCCTAATAAAGTTGTAATTAAACGACACCGTTACAGCATAGTGTAAGTTTTTGACATTTATTAATTCGCAACGTTACTTTTTTTTTTTTTTTTTCTTTAATTGTAATTGGCACGTTAAACCTGATATTAATTGTGATTAAATTAACTATTGATTTATTGTGATTGATAAGACCTTCGGCCGGCCAAAGATGCCAATCGCACGTCCAAACAAGTTTTCTTTCTACAATTTAATAAATTAATATATCAATTGACGTTCACAATTTTATGGCATGCATGGTAAAATATATGTATATATATATATATATATATGTTTGTATCACACGTTTTTCTTTTGGAAGTTGGAAACTTTTTTTTTTAACACATTCAAATTTAGCAGTAGTTAGAGATGGATGAAAAACTAGTATTACTTTTTTTAAGGAAGAAAATATCAACACCAATCAATAAAATGCTTACATCTTAAGTCCTTTTGAAGCATGAAGGCCAAAAACACATGAAGCTTCCTAAGAACTCTAGAGAAATCAAGTAATTATAGTACAATCTAATAAGTTGGATTTGATGTTCTTATGTGACAGTTGTGGTAAAGCATAACAGTGGGATTTTAATGGCCTTAATTCTAAGATCATATTATAGTTAAAAGTACATATTATGACATATTACTAATCTCTTAATATTTTTCCATAATCTTGTATCTTTGGTAATCCTTACTAGTTTATTTTTTATGTATAATTTCTTGTTGTATACATATATGCAGCATATACAGTAAAGTTTCTATTCAATCAATTTTCTCTATTACAATTTTTATATAGTTTTCATGGTATCAAAACCGTGATAATATGGATTTCTTTGTTTTGTAATATATTTTGATTTGGCTTTTCAAACATTACAAGCAATCTATGGTAGCATGCCAACATTCATGGAGTTAATTTAGAAAATTATTATTTTGGCATACCAACATTCATGGAATCAATTTAAAAAATTATTATATTAACAAAATATTATCTTGTTTGTACCGTACTTGTTTCTTTTTTTTTTTTTTAATTCTACCTTTATGTAAATTTGCATTAAAACATATGATTTACTTCAATGAAACAATCTCTTTATGAAATATTAACATGGTATTAGAGCAATATAAATAATTTTAATGGCTAGTGAAACTTTGCCCTCTGTTCTACATTCCTCTGATAATCCTGGTCTTGCACTTATCTCTTATTTACTCAAAGAAGACAATTACTTGACATGACATCGAGCAATGAACAAATGCTTTGCTTGTAAATAATAAATATGGATTTGTAGATGATAGTCTTCCACAACCAGCATCAACTTATCCTAATTTTGTAGCATGGGTTAAAAACAATTCAATGGTGATTTCTTGATTTTTTAATTCTCTTTGTCCTTCTCTTCACAACAGTTTTGCATTCTTTAACACAACAAAAGATGTTTGGGTTGATCTAGAAGAACATTTTTCACAATGCAATGCTTCAGGAGTCTATCAATTGAAAATGGACATCATCAATACACAACAAAAAGATCAATTTATTGTTTTTTATTACACAAAACTGAAGGGACTTTGGGATGAACATGGATCATACTAGCAAATTCCTAACAGTACATGCGGTGCAACAAAATTCTTTGTTGGTGAGAAAGAAAAACAAAAAGTACATCAATTTCTAATGGGTTTGAATGATAAATATAGTGTTGTTCGTTCCCAGATTCTCAATACGGAGTCTCTACCTATGTTGGCTAAAGCATATGCTCTAGTCACACAAGAAGAATGTCAACAACAAATCACCACAACAAAAGGAACTACCACTGTTGAAGGAGCTATTTTTGTTTCTTTTAAACATTCTAACAAAACTTCTAGTTCTCGTCTTGTGACAGGTTCTCATGATACAAGCCAACTATTTTGGGATCATTGCAAAAAGCCAACACATAAAAAGGAATCATATTTTGAATTACATGGTTACCCAGATTGGTGGGATAAAAATAAGAAGAGTGTTAGACAAAATTCGGTGAATAGCACACAATTGAAAACTTCATCAACTGATAAGAGTACAATGTCACCAATTTCTAGTTTAACCATCGAGCAATATAATTATCTCATGTCCATCCTCAATCTTGAGCACAACCAAATAAAAAATAATGTGGCTAATTTTGTTAGTAAGACATTTTCTATATCTAATAAATTTATGGAATGGATTCTGGATTTGAGGGTTTCAGATCATATGACCTTTCAAAAAAAACTTTTCACATTTGAAATTTTTTTTAATTCTCGTATTCATATTCTTGATGGCACTCTTGTTTCTACCACTTCATCTGGAGATGTGAATCTCAACTCATTTATTCACTTAGATCATGTCCTTTATATCTCTATTTTTACTGTAACCTCATCTCTATTAGTAAATTAATAGCCTCTTTGAACTGTACTATTCATTTTTTTCCTACTTTATCTGTTTTACAAGACCTCATAATGAAGAGGCCGATAAGCATAAGTGAGCTTAAGGACGATCTTTATTGCTTCCGTAATCCTATTCCTGTTATGTCGACTGTTGTTACCAAGTCTGATAGCCTTTGTTTATGGCACCAGTGCCTAGGCCATTCATCTTTTCAAGCTTTATCTTTTCTTGATTAATTTAAGACTTTGAATGTTAATTCTTTTTCGCATATTTGTGATGTTTGTCATCGAGCTAAACAAGCTCGCAAACCTTTCTCTTTAAGTTCCATTAAACCTAAAGTAGTTTTTGATTTAATTCATTGTGATGTTTGGGGTCTTTATCGTATTACATCTTTATCTCATGTACAATATTTTCTTAGTATATTGATTTTACACGAACCACATGGGTTTATCTTTTGAAACACAAGTCTAAAGTTTTCACCATTTTAACATACTTTCTTACCATGATTCATAGATAATTTGGTCAATTAGTGAAAATTGTTCAAAGTGATAATGGTACTGAATTCACCAATATTTTTCTTTAACAACTTTACCTACAAGAGAGGAGTATTAATCAATTTTTGTGTGTTTCTACACCCCAACAAAATGGAGTAGTAAAACGCAAACACAGACATATTCTTTAAGTGGCTCGGGCTTTATGTTTTCAAGTTGGGTTACCTATTTGTTTTTTGGGTGAATGTGTTCTAACAGTTGCATATCTTATTAATTACACACTTACATCACTCTTATATGGTAAAAGCCCATATTAACTGTTATTTTCCAACAACCAGATTATTTTCATCTTCGTACGTTTGAGTGTTTATGTTATG
Source organism: Carica papaya (assembly GCF_054855325.1). Lineage (NCBI taxonomy): Eukaryota > Viridiplantae > Streptophyta > Magnoliopsida > Brassicales > Caricaceae > Carica > Carica papaya. Next base: position 9,063,470 of record NC_142317.1, read on the forward strand.
CATCTGTCTTACCTAGATCACCTGATAAATTCGATAAATATGTTGTACCTTGTATTTTCTTAGGCTATCCTTATGGTTAAAAAGCGTATAAATGATATAATCTTAAAATTTAGTTACTCTTTGTATCCCATGATGTCACATTTTATGAATCAATTTTTTCCTTCAAAATCCAACCCCTTTCTCTATGGCCACAATTTGTTACACCCATTACACTACCTATTGGTGAAATTAATTCTTCATGACCGCACTTAATAGATTTAGCACCCACCTCCACTACACAACCTATTGTTCTAAGATCAACTTGTATAAGGAATTTACCCTCTCATTTTCAAGATTATCATGTTGATTTACTAGGTCGTAATAAAAGTTCTCCTAATGCTACAAACAACATTGCTTCCTCAAGTATTCCTTATCTTCTCTCTCACTTTGTTATTTATGATAAACTCTCCCCTTCACACCTTTATTTTCTTGCGGCCATCACATCCCATGATGAGCCTAAGACTTATAAACAGGTTGCTAGTCACCCAAAACGGCAAGATGCTATTAAATTTGAATTAGAAGCCTTGAAAATAATCAAACATGGACTCTTCAACAATTATCGCAAAAAAAAAAGTCTTTGGTTACCAACGTGTATACAAAATTAAGTACAACTCTGATGGTTCCATTAAAAAATATAAAGTAAGGCTCGTCGCAAAAAGATACACTCAAATTGAGAGATTGGATTATAATGAGACTTTTGCCCCGATTGTAAAAATCACCACTGTTCGCACTCTTTTAGTTGTTGCTATTGCCAAACAGTGGGTTGTTCATCAACTTAACGTTCAAAATGTTTTTATTCATGGTGATCTTCATAAAGAAATTTATATGCAACCCTATTGGGTTATTTTCCATCTATTGATAAATGGGTTTATAGGCTTCAACGCTCTTTACATGGTCTCAAATAGGCTTCACAATAATGGTTTTCCAAACTTTCTAATGCTCTTCTCAAACTTGGGTTCACTAAATACAAAGCTGATACATCATTATTCACATACACAAAAGATAATGTTTTTACAGTTATTATTTTTTATGTAGATGATGTACTTCTTACATCCAATAATCCATCCATTCCTCCCTATCTCAAATAATTTTTGGCAGCATGGTTTCCTATCAAGGATCTTGTCACACTTATATAGTTCTTAGGCTTTGAGGTTTTTCACAATTCAAAAGATAGTGTCATGTCTCAACACAAGTATACCTTAAACATTTTGGTTGAAACTGATATGTTTGATTCCAAACCATCTTCTTTTTCTATTGAGCAAAATCATTGTTTGGCTTTGGATGACAACCCATATCGAGAATTGATATATAGGCTTATTTTCCTAACCATTACTCGTCCTAATATTTGTTATTCATTGCACATTCTCTCTCTCAATTTATGCACAAGCCATGCCAAGATCATTGGTACACTACAATTCATGTGCTCAAACAGTCTCTTGGTAAGGAATTTTATTGTCTCATCATATGAATCTCAAATTAATTGCTTATTGTGACTCAGATTGGGCTAATTGTTCTCCAACAAGGAGGTCCCTTACTAGCTATCACATTTTTCTTGGTTTTCCCCTATATCTTATAAATATAAAAAACAAGTCACTGTCACTTATTTCTCTGCTGAAGCTAAGTACAAGTCCATGGCCTCCACTAATTATGAGATTACACGATTAAAGCAACTACTACTCAACTTGACAATTTCTATTACCGAATCCATTATTCTTTATTGTGACAATCAGACGGGTAAACACATGGCTACAAATCTCATTTTTCATGAACAGACAAAATATATTGAAATTGACTGTCACTTTGTCCGTGATTATATTCGACATAAGTTAATCAATTGTTGTTCCATTTCTTCTCACAATTAATTGGTTGGTATGTTTACCATAGCATTAGTAGCATGACAATTTCAATTCTTGATCAGTAAGTTAAGCATTCGCAATCTCCAAGCTCTAACTTGAGGGGGCATATTGTGGCATACTGATATTCATGGACTTAATTTAGGAAATTATTATTGTGGCATACTGACATTCATGGAACCAATTTAGGAAATTGTTATAGTAGAAAAATATTGTCTTGGTTTTACAATATTTGTTTTTATTTTTGTTTTTTTTTTCTTATTCTACCTTTATGTAACTCTATATAAAAATATATGATTTACTTCAACAAAATAATCCCTATGAAATATTAACTCACTCGTTCTTTACTTTTATTGCATTATTGGATTATTTGTTATGAACAATAATCAATCTTCATATTTAAAAATTTTTTAGGTGCAAACTGTATTTTATTTCTTGTAGCTTCATGAATTAGGAAAATTTTGATTCTACATTTATCAAGTTTAGTAGAAGGAACTATCTTATTTGGAAATTTTGTTTTTCTTCATAGAACAAAAAGAATTATCTTGAATTTTAGATAGATAATTGGAAGAACTAGCTCATGAGAAATATTATTGAAAAGCAAATAATGATAGAATCTGCTTGGATTTTATTCAATGGAGGAAAATATTGTTTTGAATGTGAGATCTTCTCGTACTACTAGTATGATTTGAGTGTATCTTAAGAAAGTATATTCTTGAAAAAACTATGCTAGAAATTTTGAAATTAAGTACGCAATTGTTAAACTGAATCAAGATGATAGGAATATAAGGACTTTTTTACTCTAAATTACTAGGATTGTGGAATGAATAAGATATGGTGTCTTTAAGCCTTATTGAGAATTCAACTTATCAAGAGCTAAAGAAAGAGACAGAAGTACAGTGCTTCAATTCCTCATGAAATTTGGAGCTAAATTTAAGGATGTTAAGGCCAATATAATTAATTGAGGAATAACATACATTGATCTGGAACTAAGAGACCTTCTTGCAGAGAAAATTTGATTACGTATTCAAATTAGTTTATATGCTAAAACTAATTTTATTACTGCTGTTTTTTTAGCTTCTCATGGTAGGCCTAAAATGAAACAACTAAATAGAGATTATAGAAAAGTTTAGTGTCAATTTTGTAATAGTAAAAAAAAAAAAAAAAAAAAAAAAAAAGAGACATGTGATTCTTAAATGTAGACTTCTATAAAAGAACAAACAAAACCAATATGCGTTTTTAATTTCTAGTTTAGGTGTAGAACTAGCAACTCAAACTTCACTCAAGAGGCTATACAACAAATAATTCAAACTACCTTACAAACAAATCTAACAAAAGTTGTTTCTTTTACTGATTTTGTTGTTGAGTTTTTAAGTAAAATAAGTTCATCATCTCTTCAGTTCCTTAACTCTACAACCTTCAATCACATGTCAAATTATAAATAGAATTGTTGTCTTTTGCATCAATGCATTGGACTTACTCATACAAGTGAACTCAAAAGCATATTTCTATGTAATGTACTTCTTGCTCAGTTAAATGTCAACTTTGGTTTCTTGAAATTTAATTGTGAAATTTTTTTCTTAGTAAGGTCACCAAGTTTCAAATTGCTCCTAGTTCTTCCAATATTGATGAACCATTTGATTTAATTTGGGGACTATGATCATCTTTTATCTCGTTTGAGTTATATATATTTTATATCCAAACAGTGAATTAATTTGTTTTTAGATCTCACAAGTTACACATCTCTGCCCTTCACTAGCTTATTTGACACCTTAAAGATACCGTGGGGTGAGGTCTCTATTTATTTCTTCCATTTCTTTTATGGAACTTGTCACATTTGCTGATGTTGGTTATGGTGGGTGCCTTGATAAGTGATGTTCTACCACTAGTTGATTTGTCTTCTTAAGTTCAACACCTATAACATATAAATGCAAGAAGCAAGATCGGTTTGTTAAGTCTTCAACTAAAACAAAAATTGCTCGATGTTATTGGTCAATTTTAAAATAGTTTGGCTTCATGGGCTTCTTAATTATTATGTCGTTTTTAATATGTTTACATCTCTTTGTATTGATAATATTAATGTTAATTAGTTAATCACAAATTTAATATACTACAAACATGAAAAACATATTGAAGTAGATTGTCATTACATTTGCAAACTTGAGCTAAGAAAAAAATCTCCAACTTAATCAAATTGCAGAGTTGCCCACTAAATCCGTGGATCAACTTAATCATTTGGTTTCAAAATTAAAACTTGCTGACACTTGGCATCAAATTTGAGGGTGATGTCAATTATAATACAGCCTAATAATTTGGCTTTAATAGCCTTAAAATGACCGTTAGAATAAAGCATAATAATGACTTTAATTCTCAAAGTCATAGATAATGGAATATCATTAGTTGCTTTTAATATATATATATATTTTATATTTTTGCATATTTCCTAATTTTTACTAGCTTACTCCCTATTTGTAGTCTCTTGTTGTGTGTGTGTGTGTCTATATATATATAACATATACAGCAAAAGAAATATATAAATTTCTATTCAATCAATTTTCTCAAGTGTAGTTTTTGTATGGTTTTTAATATGCCTCTTTACTAATACGTGTGCAACCTTTTAAAACACATAATGAAGAAAAAAAACAAAGAAAAAACATCATTAAAGAAAAATATGTAATGGAGGGAACTTCGGGACAATTGTGAATCTCTTTCCACCACAAATGTTCGATCGAGTATTTTTCGAAGCATGATTATTAAAATTAAATCTATTATTAAAGTGGATGAGACATTTGATTTAAAGGTTTATGAATTAAAAAATTAATAATAATATAGAAATGATAGTAGGATTATTCAAATTATATAAACAAATATTAGATAATACATTAAATGGTCAAAGAACGAAAAATATAAATCTAAATATAATTAAAATTTATTGTTGTTTTATTTTTCTAAAATTTTAACAGTTAATTAGAATAATATCTCAATTAATTTTGACTTTTATGAAACTGATTGGTTTTGACTAATTTTAATCAATTCAAAAAATTACAGTAAACTTTGTCAAACCAAAGATGTGATGTAACACGTTCACAATTAGACTCAGTAGGTACTTTGCAATCTCCGTAACATATATCTTAAAAGTATTATATAAAGAAGCTCATACATACATACACACACATATATATATATATGTGTGCTGTGTACACACACTTAATTAATGTATAATACATAATTTAATTATTTTTTATTAAATTTTTAGTAGTAGAAAGATAAAATTTTAAATGTAATAATCTGATGTATCTATATATATATATATGTTAAGCCATGCTTTACTTAAAAACTTAATCAGTGTATAATCAATGAAGTAGCTGCATAGGTTGCTAGCTGCTAGCCTTGTTTCATTGACTTAATTTAATTGCAAAACGTGGTTAAGATATAAACAATAGTCTTAATATGCTTTCGTCGCTTTGTTCAGTATACGTAGTCTAGCCTGAATGCATTTTTTAAAAAAAGACTTAAATAAGATTTTTTTTTTTAATAATTAATTAACACTAATTACTAATTAATTTCACTTTACGTGCTCCTTTTTTTTCTTTTTCCCTTATAATTAATTAACAATTTTGCACAGTGCATGCACCTAAGAGAGAAATTAAAAAGCAAAGCATGCACCAACCAACAGTATCAGATCAAGAAGATTTTGATTATTCCCCCTCCCCCCCCCCCCCCCCCCCACCCCCATAAGTTCATATCCATCTTCAATTAATTTAAGTTTTTATTTTATTATAATAATAACTATGATTATTCTTAATTATTATGTAAAGCTATTCCAACAATATGCCTAATTAGTCACTACACTTGCCCTTTTCCTTTTTCGCTAGTAAAATATTATTCTTATTCCAAAAATATGTAACTTAAGGGGGGAGTTTTTTTAATGGAATTTGAGAACTTAAATTTGAATTTAAAAAGTCTATATTAATTAGACCATATGTTTATTGCTAAATATATGCAGCGGCTATAGTCTATAGTTTTGTGGGTACAAAGAATATTTTTTATTTGTAAAAATGAAAATATTTATCAATTATTCGATTAATATATCCTTTTATTTTTTTAATAAGAGTTTAGGTTTAAATGGTAAGTTATATGTTTTACATCTATCATTGAAAAAAATTATATCATGTATGTATTGTTTAGGTGAATTTTTGGGGGGGGGGGAAAGTTATATATATATATATTTTAAATAGTGGTGAAATATTTTACCACAACAATCAATATTTTTTCAAAAATTATTTGCTTCTTGCTTGATCAGATCAAAGAGATGAAATAGAATGTTTAAGTTAATATCTTGAATTAATTAACTTGTATTATAAAATAAAGTTTATGAACTATTGTCGTTGTGCATTTGTCTAGCTAGTTTGAGTTATGAAGCATGTTTATTAATTTTTGTTATATAATACATAAATTAGTTAAGATATATATCAAATTTACAAATAAAATTAATTTCCCAGGCCAACACGATATAAAAAAATGTCCTAAAATTATTGTGAGGCAATATGGATAAAATAAATAACTAGTGTAAGAAAAGCAAGTAGAATTACCCTAATAAAATTCAGATTGATTATTGAGATTTAGAGGTTTCTAAAAGTAAAGTAAGAATTGAGGTATTTATATTTTCAAATAAAAAAGAAACAACACTCCTTTTAAGCTAATACACATATATTTACACACACACACACTAAGCGTGCTACATACAATCCATTACTTTATTACCCATGAACTCAGTTGGACTTTGCAATCCAAATCCCCTTAACGCACATAATAAAAATATTTAGTTATATTATAATTCTAGAGAACAGTAAAAGCAAAAATGTTTCTATAATTTACTCTGATCTTTGAAAATTCAAGATAAAAGAGTACCCTATACTTTTAATTTTATCTTAATTTTCACACCATATATTTAATTAATTTAAAGATAAAAACAACTCTCTATATCTTAAAAATTCATAATAACTTAACGCCGTATACTTTTCTTAGTAAAATTAATTTTAAAATATTAACGTAATTTTCAATAATACCACATGATTTACCAAAATATGTAACTGGAATAATGGTATGTTATATATAATAGTCTCTTGTATATATATAGAAAATAATTTGCAATGGATTTTATTCTTATTCTTGTTTATGTACGTGGATGATTTGTTTGAAAAAGACGAAGGGAAGAAACATAGACCTTACAGATAAGGAAATATTATAATAATTTCAATCCTGTTAATTATAATTAGTTGAGATTATATATATATATATATATATCCCTCTACATTTTATCCTCTTCGTAATATTTTCTTTAATTAATTATTATTTTTAATTAATTAATTAATTAAGACATTTTGTGGTTGTTAGTAAATAATTGATGAGACCAGGCCTCTGTATCTTAAATCCACATCACGTGTTCAGCATTCAATAATGATCCGTTACACAGTTTTACAAACATATCTATATATAAATATTTATATATATATGTATGCCTTTATTATTTTATATATAAGTATATGTGTGTATATATATATATATATATATATATATATAGTATACGTAAATTCATTAAAGCAGATAGAAGTAATATCGAAGCAAGAAAAGCACAGCCCGGTTCCTGGAATCCGCCCAGAATTGATAACAGATAAACATTAAGTATGTATTTTATATATAATATGCTGACATATATGCTTAGATATCCTCAAAAAATCATGACTATATTTCAGAAATTAAAATTATATGTAATGATTTGTACAGTAGAAATAATATAAAAAAAAAAAAAAAAATTATATGTAGTAAAGAATTCATACGTGGTAGGCAAGGTTGTTCTCCTAGGGATATCCATCTTCAACAAGAAACTATTAAGAGTGAACTTGGACTTATATTATTAACGTGAAACACTCTTTTTATTTATTTATTAATTGTTCACATTTAAAAGATAATAATTCTCAAAATATTAATATTTACAATTAATATTACCGACTATATTTAGATATATTATGTAACTGCCTAGAATTTAAAAAGAAATAAATTATAAATTGAATACGGGAGCGAAATAATAAAATTAGAGTTTACATTTCTTACACAATAATTTAGAATACTCAATAAGGATACAGGAATAACCATTCTAAAAAAATAAATAAAAAATCAAGAAATGAATGAAAACTAAACAATTATGTATCATAGGACGACCTTCACTGGCCTTTGAAGGGAGTTCAGGTGGTGGATTATTCATAACCCTCTTGTTGATCGGGATCTGGGTCTTGGTTCTCATGATCTGAAATAATTAATGAAATGGTGATGTACACTAATTCAGTAAGAATATCACACTACTCACCGATACAGAAATAAATGTTGGTAAAAATCATAAAAACAACGAATGAAGTTCTTAATTTAAGTAAATTCATTTATTATAAGAAAAACTATTTATTGCATACTTACCGTTGCGAGATTTTTAAAATCTACCTATAGAGACAATAATTCAACAACATCATAATCTCATATTCAAGTAAGCAAGAATAATAACTTTTCCTTTTTATTTGTCTACTGGTATCCATGGGGATCCATAGAGATGTTCCACTACGCGTAAACCAACATCTAACCTTGTCAACTAACCGGCCGTCCCCATACCTCGTTCGGTATGAGTGCCAAAATACTTTTCCTCAATACCATGTCCAGTATGAGGGTAAAACGGGTCGTCCTCATACCTCGTTCGGTATGAGCACCAAAATACCAATTCTCGATAGTTCGTCCGGTATGAGGGTGAAACAGGCCGTACTCATACCCCATCTAGTATGAGGGCCAAAAATACTAATCCTCGATATCCCGTCCGGTATGATGCAACATTTACGATAGGGTTACCTATGTACCCAGTCCGTCCACCATCTCTCAAGATATCTACTAAGGTTATCATTCATTCATTCACTTAACCAATCAATTTTTCGTTTACATTTAATTTTCAGTTTTACAATTTAACTGTAAATCACGCAAAACAAACAATACATGCATCAAAGAAATACAACTGAATCATCTTACCAATTCTAGTATATTATTTTGCATTTAAAACTATAAAATTAATTAATCAGTTAAAACAGGATAAATAATAATAAATAACCGGTTCTGCCTCTATTAGTAACCTGTAATTAATTATTGAAGTTTTTTAAATTACAAAAAATACTGTATTATTTATAATTAGACTTCAATTCCATAACATGGAATAAGGTGAGAGATTCTTACCCAAATCGGTGTCTGAAATACTGAACTTTTAGCTGCGTATACTGGCGGTCCTCAGGTTTCATGAATTTTCTTGTGAATGATAAAATACGTTTTACGTACCTAAAAATACTCTAAAAAACTCAAAATTGGTATTAAAAATATTTTCTGGCCAATTTCAGAATTCTGACACGGCGGCACCACCGTGCTTCGGCGACGGCACCACCGCCCGCGGCGGCAGTTTGCCTCGGACTAACCGTTTTTGGCAAGTTTTGGTCCATTTCGGCTGGTTTTATACTCATCCATGCGAGAAAACACATTAAGGGATATCGGTTGACGAAAAAAGTCAAAAAATAAAAATTTACAAGCAGCAAAATTTTCTTGTGCAGCTGCTCTACTGGCTCACATTCCCAGTTGAGTGTTTTTCTTCGGTCAACCTGTAGAAAATAGAATGGTTAACACAATGGTGGAAAAATTACACGAAACGAGAAATGGGAAGGGGCTCATCGGAGGCGATTTTTTATTTTTTATGCGGTGGCGCTGCCAAGCTTTACCCGCGGTTTTCGGCTCGTCCACCTTTCTTTTTGCTATGATTTGTCTATGGGGTGTTCAAAATCAAATTCCGAGTGAATAAGAGAAATTTGACCTTTTTTGATAGTTGGAGGTGGCTCTAGCGCGGCGACGGGCAGCGATCGGCTCCCTTCTTCGGCGACTAGTTATTCTTTTACGACTGGGCTGGCAGAGTGTGAAGTGAGATATTTATAACCGTCTTTCTTAAATCTAGACCATTCATCACGTTTGATCTCGACTGTCCAATCGCGTTTAAAGAGAAAATGAATATTGACCGTTCATTGCGATTTGATCTGGACCATATGATTGCATTTAAAGAGAGAACGAATCTGAACTGTTAATTGCGTTTAATCGCGACCGTCCGATCGCACCTGAGGAGGGAACGGATCTGGATCGTCCACGCGTGCAGGAACGCATCTGGGCCATCCGATCGCGAGCACGCAGATTGCCAACGTGGCCTCTCGCGTGGCAGCGAGTCAGCGTGCCTTGCCACACGACATGCTTTGGTTCGTCAGGGCTGCTAACTTGACAGTTGTACGTGGTGTAATTTTTTTAATTGTGTTTTAAGTCTTAGTTTTTGTTTTTTCTTTCAAAAATATCAATCGAATCCAAAATTTTACTTATTTTTTCCAAAATCATTTTCAATTTCATCATCAACCTATTTTTTTCCTAATTTTACATTAAATAAATATTTATAAATTTAAACTTTATATTTTTATAAATATATATATTTTAATTTTAAAATTAATCCCGGGCCAAAATTCGGGTCCAGATATTACAACTCTCCCCCCTTAAAAGAAATTTGGTCCTTCAAATTTGTCCCTCTCTCACTCAACCAAACAGTTGGGGATACTAGACTCTAAAGTCTGATTTTAGCTCTCGTGTGACCTCTCTGTGTGTGTAATTCTGCCATAGGACTTTAACGAAGAGAATTTTTCGGTTGCGGAGTACTTTGTTCTTTTGGTCCACAATACCCACCGGTACCTCTTTGTTGGACAGATTCTCTTGAAGTGAAAGGGGCTCGTGGGCCAAGACATGAGAGAGATCCAAATTGTACTTGGGTAGTATGGACACATGAAATACATTATGAACCCTGGATAGTTCTTGAGGTAGTGTCAGTTTGTAAGTAGTACCAATTCTGTCTAAGATTTTAAATAGCCCAATAAACTGGGGATTTAGTTTTCCCCTCTTGCCAAACCTACTGATTCCCTTAAAAGGAGTGACCTTAAGGAACACTCGATTACCTCTCTCAAATTCCAAATCCCTCATCCGGGTATCCGTATAACTCTTTTGCTTGCTCTGAGCCATCTGGATGTCCTTCCTGATCTTAACTATTTTGGTTGTAGTCTCCTTTACAAGATCTGGAACGAAGAATTTTCTATCACCCATCTCTTCCCAACAGATCGATGATCTGTATTGGCGGTCATATAACGCATCGTACGGAGCCATACTGATACTTGCTTGGTAGCTGTTATTGTAGGCAAACTCTATTAAGGGCAAATGATCATCCCAATGACCTCCGAAGTCAAGAACACAAGCTCAGAGCATTTTCTTCAGTGTGCGGATCGTTCTTTCTGATTATCCATTGGTCTGAAGGTGGAATGGGGTACTAAGGAACAATTTTGTTCCCATGACTTACTGAAAACTAGACCAGAACTAATAAGTGAACTGGGGTCCCTGTCGGATATTACTGTCACTGGCACTCCATGTAATTTGATTATCTCCCAGATATACATCCTTGCTAGTTTGTTCAAGGGGTCAGTCATCTTGATGGCCAAAAAGTAGGAAGACTTGGTGAGCCGATCAATAATTATCCAAATGGTATCATGTCCTGAGCATGCCCTAGACAATCCTGTCACGAAATCTATTGTGATATTTTTCCATTTTTACTCCGGAATTGGTAATGGCTGAAGTAGCCTACTTGGACGTTGATGCTTTATCTTGACTAGCTGACTATTAAACACTTGGAAACAAAGTCGGCTATATCTCTTTTCATCCCGTTCCACCAAAACCGGGGACGCATACTTTTATACATATAAATGCTTCTGGGATGCATAACAAAATTTGGGTTATGGGTCTCTGTCATGATGTTCCTTTTCAGCTCACTGTCATATAAAACATACACCATGTCCTGAAATCTAAGCAACCCATCGGCAGAGACTCGAAATTCTGGATTTACTCCCTGTTCTACATCTTTCTTGAGAGTTACTAGGGTAGAATCAACAGATTGAGCTTTCTTTATTCTTTGAATCAACTCAGGTTGAACAGTCAGGTAGACTAAGCATGTAACTCTCTTCAGGTCCTAGAGTCGTACCTATTGTGCGACTCCTATTACCCTGCATTCTAAAACCATCAAGTGAGCTAATATACCTACACTTTTCAGATTGAGTGCATCAGCTATCACGTTGCTTTTGTCTAGGTGATACAGGATGTTGCAATTGTAGTCCTTAAGGAGTTTTATCTATCTTCTCTAACGCATGTTGAGATCCTTTTGAGTGAATATGTATTTCAAGCTCTTATGGCCCGTATAGATCTGAAAAGTCTCCCCATACAAGTAATGGTGCCAAGTCTTCAAGGCATGGATAATCGTAACAAGTTCTAAGTCATGGGTGGGGTAGTTTTTCTCATGGCTCTTCAATTGCCTGGATCCAGAAGCTATGATCTTCCCATACTGCATCAAAACCTAACCCAACCCCAGGTAGAAGGCATCACTATAAACTGTATATACATCTGTCCCGCTCGACAAGGCCAACACTTATTTCACAGTTCTCATTCCACTCAAACTCGACGTTCTTCTTTGTGAGTCGAGTCAAAGGAGCAGTTAGGCTAGAAAATCCTTCGACAAACCTGCGGTAATAACATACCATCTCCAGAAAGCTACGAATCTCCTTAATCGATGTCAATTTTTTCCAGCTGAGTACTGCTTTAACTTTTTTGGGATTCACTGACACTCAATCCACTGATATGATGTACCGTAGGAAAGTAGTCTGCTCAAGCAAGAACCCACACTTACTCAACTTTGTATACAACTTCTTTTCTCTGAGAACCTGCAAAACCTAAGTCAGATAGTGAACGTGTTCCTCTCTACTTTTTGAATAAATCAGGATATAATCGATAAATATAATGATGAACTGATCTATGAATTATTTGAAAACCATGTTCATCAAATCTATGAAGATAGCTGGTGCGTTGGTTAGTCTAAATGACATTACTAGGAACTCATAGTGTTCATACCTAATTCGAAAAATTATTTTGGGAAAGTCTTCTGACTTGATCTTTACCTGATAGTAACCTAAATGCAAGTCTATTTTAAAGAAGACTTGGGCACCCTACAATTGATAAAAAATGTCATCGATCCTAGGGAGAGTGTACTTATTTTTTATCGTGATACTGTTCAGTTCTCTGTAGTCAATACATAACCTTAACATCCCATCCCCATTTCTTGCAAATGTGACTCCAGCACCCCAAGGGGACACACTAGGTCGGATGAATCCATTATCCTGTAATTCATTGATCTGGTTCTTCAGCTCTTCCATCTCCACACGACTCATGTGGAACCGAGCAACCGAAATAGGTTGGGTGTCTGGCTGAAGATATATGGTGAATTTAACTTCTCTGTCCACTAACAGTCTGGGTAGTTCATCTAGGAACACATCCAGGAAGTCTCAAACTACCAAAATCTCTCGAATACAAATTTTTTTCTTAGGTTTGCCTAGTTAGAGAAAACAATCGAGTTAAAGCGCTATATAATAAGGAAATTTCTATGAGAGAATAACATTCAAAACTTTTATTAGCTTATAAATGACTCTTTGTTAGGAAGCTTAAATACAATTTTTCTCGTGGAAACAATCCACGGTGACGTGATACATCGCTAACTAGTTCATTATTAGGAATATATCAGGGTCCCCCATGTCAATCTCTATCAAGTCCATTATGGGTAAAACCGAGTCCCGTGGAAGAGGGGTCATATGTTACTGGGGAGGGACCAGGTAGCCCTGTAACTGGTTGGATGATACGGTGGGGGCTCTGAATTGTATTGTGACAATTTCGGATGATACGATGGAGGAGCAGAGTTACATCGAGGTGGCATTAAATCCTCTCGTTGTAAGGGTGGCTCATGTGTTGAAGTGGTGGAGTATCAGATAGTTCCCTCCTCACTTCCCTGGCCCATTGGGCAGAGGTGAATCTCTTTAAAATCTCAAAGAGCCAATTGACATCCTCTCGAAGCGACTCGTTCGGGTTGCCATGTTCAGTAATGAACCTCATTTTTTCGTGTCTTTCTACTTATTTTTCACAAGAAATGGTTGAGCGATAGTTCATATTTGGTATTTTTAACTCTTTGTGTAAGGAATGGTGGAGAGGAACGCGGCTCTGATACCAACTGTAACAGCTCGGAACTTAAAAGGAAATAAATTATAAATTAAATGCGGAAGCAAAATAATAGAGTTAGGATTTACATTCCTTACACAATAATTTAGAATACCCAATAGGCCTGCGAGAATGATCATTCTAAAAAAACAAGCAAAAAAATCAAGATATGAATGAAAAGTAAACAATTAGGTATCCTAGGACGACCTTCACTAGCCTTTGAAGGGAGTCTGGGTGGTGAACTATTCACAACCTTCTTATTGATCGGGATCTAGGTCTTGATCCTCTTGATCTGAAATAGTTAATGAAAGGGTGAGCTACACTACCCCAGTAAGAATATCACACTACTCACCGATACAGAAATGAATGTTGGTAAAAATCATAAAAACAGTAATTAAACTCTTAATTTAAGTAAATTCATTTATCATAAGTAAAACTATTTATTACATACTTACCATTGCAACATTTTCAAAACCGATCTATAGAGACAATAATTCAACAATATCATAATATCATATTTAAATATGCAAGAATAATAATTTTCTTTTTTTATTTGTCTACTAGTATCCATGGGGGTCCATAGGGATGTCCCACTACGCGTAAACCAAAATCAAACCTTGTCAACTAATCGGCTGTCCCCATACCTCATCTAGTATGAGCGTCAAAATACTATCTATCAATAGCCCGTCCGGTATGAGGGTAAAAAAGGTTATTCCCATACCTTGTCCGATATGAGCGCCAAAATACCAATCATCGATATCCTTTCTGGTATGAGCGCCAAAAATACCAATCTTCGATACCCTATCCGGTATGAGGCGATATTCACAGTAGGATTCTCTATGTACCCGATCCGTCCACCATCTCTCAGGATATCCAGTAAGGTTATCATTTATTCATTCACTTAACCAATTAATTTTTCGTTTACATTTAATTTTCAGTTTCACAATTTAACTGTAAATCACGCAAAATAAGCAATACATGCATCAAGGAAACACAATTGAATCATCTTACCAATTTCAGTGTATTATCATGCATTTAAAACTGTAAAATCAAACAATTAGTCAAAACAGGACAAATAGTAATAGATAACCGATTCCGGCTCCATTAATAACTTGTAATTAATTATCGAAATTTTCTAAATTACGTAAAATACCGTATTATTTATAATTAGACTTCAATTCCATAACAGAGAATAAAGTGAGAGATTCTTACCCGAATCGATGTCCGAAATACTGAACTTTCAACTGTGTCTACTGATAGTCCCCGGATTTCCTAAATTTTTATGCGAAGGTTAAAACATGCTTCACGTATCTAAAAATATCCCAGAAAATTTAAAATCGGTATTAAAAATCTTTTTCGCCCAATTTCAAAATTTTGGCACAGCGGCACCACTGTGCTCCGGCAACGACACTGCCACCTACGGCGGCGATTTGCCTCGGACTGGCCGTTTTCAGTAAGTTTTGGCCGATTTCGGCCGGTTTTATACCCATCCTTGCTAGAAAACACATTAAGGGGCCTCGGTTGGCCCAAAAAAGTCGAAAAACAAAAATTTACCGGTGGCAGAATTTTTCGGTGCGACAGTTCTGCCTGCTCACCTTTCGTGGCTAGATATTTTTCTTCGGTCAACCTGTAGAAAATAGAATGGTGAACACAATGATAGAAAAATCACACGAAACGGGAAACGGAAAGGAGCTCATTGAAGGCGATTTTTGGTTTTTCTCGCGGCGGCAGCACCAGACTTTACCCACGGTTTCCGGCTCATCCGTCGTTCTTTTTGCTCTGATTTGGCCATTGGGGATGTCCAAAATCAAATTCCGAGCGAATAGGAGAATTTTTACATTTTTTTGGCGATAGAAGGTGGCTTCGGCACAGTGGTGGGCGACGGTTGGCTCCCTTCTCCGATGACTAGTTCTTCTTCTCTGGCAGGAGTCTGGCGGTTAGGGTTTGGGTTCGGTGTGAAGTGAGATATTTATTCCCATCTCCCTTAAATTTGAGTAGTTCATCACGTTTGATCTCTACTGTCCGATCGTGTTTAAAGAAAAAATGAATCTGAACTGTTAATCACAATTTGATCTGGACCGTAAGATCGCATTTAAAGAAGGACGTTCATCAAGTTTAATCGCGACTATGGAGGGAACAGATCCGGACCATCCATATGCGTGGGAACACATCCGGGTCGTCCGATTGCGGGCACGCGAATTGGCAGCGTGGTTTCTCGCGTGGTACCGAGTCAGCATGCGTTGCCATGTGGCATGTTCCGGTTCGTCAGAATTGCTATCTGGACGGTACTACGTGGTACAATTTTTCTTATTGCATTTTGACTCCCAGTTTTCAATTTTTCTTTTAAAAATATCACTGAATCTAAATTTTCACCATTTTTTCTTAAAATTATTTTTATTTTTATCATTTAACTATTTTTTTCATAATTTTATATTAAATAAATATTTATAAATTTAAAAATTATATTTTTATAAATATATATATTTTTTATTTTTAATTTTAAAATTAATCTCGAACTAAATTTCGAGTTCGGCTATAACATATTATGTTTTATCTAAAATGCCTAAAAACTTGTATCTTCCACAATCAGGAATATCCAAACACAGCGAAGTTGTTATCTGAATTCCAATGACTAACAAATAATGAAGCGGGTCATCTTCTTCATCACTACGCACAAGCATAAATGGATGAAATTCAAATTCATTAAATTGTCAATCTGTTAACATCAATCATCTGTTTATCTACAGCAATACAGGATCGGATTTGGCTATTAACACTCACCGCCCCTTCTTACGCGACTTGAATGGGAAATTTGATGGAGGTGAAGGCGAAAATTCAGCAGGTAACTGGGGTGGATCTAACTCGCCGGTCATCATCCCTACCACCTCTTTCATTGACGGTCGGCAACTTGGTGACTTTTGCAGACAAAGCAGAGCCACTCTGATGCATAACAAAGCTTGTTCTCGATCTAAGCATTCTACATTTTTATCAACTAAATCGACAAGTTTCCTTCCCCTGGCAAGATGGCGAGCCCATGAGATGAGATTAGCACGTTGAATTTCGGAAGCTGAACCAGTCACCTCAAGTGGGCGTCTTCCGGCGATCAAAACCAACAGCAAGACTCCAAAACTATAAACATCAGATTTCTCTGATAAATCTCCACCACCACCATACTCTGGAGCAACATAACACACAGTTCCTCTCATACTGGGTGTGCTACTCATGTTCCCACTCTTTGGAATCTCACCACTCATCCAATCATGGCTGTTGCCTCGACCTCTCCATAGCTCCCCGCTCAGCCCATCCAACCACCAATCCATACTACCAACACTCCTACTCCTCTTCTTCTTCTTTTTCTCTGAATTTAAGTCTTCATCCCCTGCCCACCATTGCTCTCCTCCATTCTCATCGCTGTACACTCCTCCTTGCTTCTTCTTCTTCTTTTTCTTCTTCTTCCTGGCTAACTCTTCGCAGTACTCCTCTCTCCACCACTCTCTAACTGGTTTCCTCTTCTCCTTCTTCCAACTTTTCGCCTTCTTTTCTTTTTCTTCATCCATGGAAATCCACCATTCTAATCGTTTCTTACTCTTCTTTCTATCCAATTTCCCACTGGACCTGCCGCTTGAAGAGGTTGCACTCCAATCACTATTGGGTCTCTCTTTCTTTATCTCCGTCCCGATCCATTCCATCACATAATCCTTCACTTTCCCGCTCTCAGCACCTCCATTGTCTTGCTTCCACCACCAATCCTTCCCCGATGTTCTCTTTGTTGCTTCACCGCTCATCTTTGCACCATTTACCACTTCTTTCTCACCCTCAACGCTACCCTTTTCGAAAGTCCCCTCCAAAGGACTGGCTTTCTCCATCATTTCCGGTGAAACCGGCGCCCCGATAGCATCCGGAGACGCTGTTATCACCTCCAATGTCTCCGGCGATGCAGTCGCGGAACCCGGAACCCTAACCAAACTCTCCGGCGATTGATCTACGCCGCCCAAATTGAACTCCTCAAGCCCCGTAGTAGCCACACTCTCAGCCTCTTCAACAACAGATCCATAATCCTCTGTTCCAACAACGCCATTGCTCTCCAGTTTCAATCCATCGCTCTCCGCCACCACAATCTCAGACAGAGTCTGATCCTCCGATTTCAATCTCGCAAGACCGAAATCAGCAATTTTTGCGGAGAAAAACTGATCCAGGAGTATGTTACTGGGCTTTATATCTCCATGAATCACAGGGGGATCCAGGCTGTGAAGGTACTCGATCCCTTTAGCGATGTCAACAGCAATCAAGAACCGCTGTTTCCACTGCATTAACTCGGGGCATTTCCTGTGCAGCAAGGCATCCTGCAAGTTGCCGTTGCTCATGAGCTCGTAAACCAACAGCATCCTACGCCGCTTCCGGTCAGAGGAGAAGCCGAGGACCGAGACTACGTAAGGACAATCGAGCTTCGAAGCAAAAAGTACCTCATTTTGAAACTCTCGCTCCCCTTGGAGAGACCCAGAGTCCATCAACTTGACGGCAACATTCTTGTTATTAGCAGGAGAAGAAGGCGGGAGCGTCCCACGAAAGACAGAACCGAACCCACCCTGGCCCAGCCGATGGGTCGCAGCAAATGATCCCGTGGCGCGCCGGAGGACCGAGTAGGAGAACTCGTACGGCGGCTTGGAGTCGGCGGGGACAGTGCGCTTGCGGGTGATCCTGCGAAAGCAAAAGAGGAACATAATGAGGAGAGAGAAGGCGCCGGTGGCTCCGGCGGCTAGTGGCGGCAGGAGGCGCGTGGGTGCCAGATGATGATGATTGGTATTGGCTTGGGAAGGGAACGGTGTAAGTGTCTGTGCAACAGTGGGTGCCACCGACGAATCGATCACCGGCGGCGGTTGAGGCGGAGTCGGCAGCGGCGGCGAAATGGGACGCGAAGGCATGGCAAGTAAAGAATCGTTATGCAATAAATAGCAACCGGTAGAAAATAACTTGGGTGTCTGAATTCGCGAAGTATTTGTGTTTGATTAGTTGTTTATGCGGTGTGATGGTGTCTGTAGGTGCGGGGAGGAGGAAGATGAAGTGGAGTAACGTTTGGTTTGTGTCTGGTTTTGGTTTTGGTTTTGGGTTAAATTAATGTGGGCGGTGAGCTGGTGTGAAGAGCGAGATTGATTTGTTGTTTATTATTTTATCGCCATGATTTGTATCTTTAGAATTTATGATAATTACTCTTTGCCCAAAAATCATTGCATCCAAGCCACTGCCCACTTTTCCGTACACACCGCCTGCTAAATATTATCGAAGAACAAAAAGAAAATGAAATCAAAAAATAAAAAATGAAAATGAATATTTAATCATAAAATTAATTATTTAATTAAATTTTAAAACAATGTACTTGTTGTACTTTTTAATTGTCAAAAAATAAATCCAAAAAATATATATATATATTAACTTCCATTTGTATATACAATTTTTTATATTATAATAATTAATAATCTTTTTACTCTTCTGTATTTGTTGATAATTTAAATTTTGGATAAATTAAGTAGCAATTTAGCCATTCATAAAATTTAAATATATATATATGAATTTCCAAAATAGTAGCCATACAATTATGAGGAGCAGCCGATGGTGTCACAAGATACCCTCCCAGTCTGGCTTCAGTATTTATTGAAGATTGGCTCTTCTTTTTTTTTTTTTTTTTTTTTTTAATTTCAAAATGAAAAATGTAGATTAAAGGGAAAGTGAATTTTTTTTTTTTTTTTAAAAAGTTTAATGTACATTTTTCCTTTTGAAAAAAAAGGAATTATCAAGTGGGTGAACGATGAATAAAAAAAAAAACCAATCTGGGCTTAACAAATAAGATGGAAGTGGATAAAAAGGTGAAATGGGGAAAATGAAGAAACGAAAGGGTGATGGTTTAAAATTATGAAGAAATGTTATTGATGGTGAAGAAAGTGGAGTAGGTGTGTTTTTCCTCGTGCTTCATTCACGCCATGTAAATGCACTTTTGATTTTCTTTCATTAGATTTGACTTTTATAACTAGTAGTAATTAATTTCTTTAATTAAGAATTTTTTATTTTGTCATCCGAACGCGACACCCTAAATTGACATGTTTATATTAATTAATTAATTAATTTCCAATTTAAGACTGGAAATGTGCTGTTCAGTGGCCTGTCCGAATCCAGCAAATGCACACCATTTTATAATTATTATTATTTTTTCAATTCGAGTGATGAAAGTCCAATTCGACAGTCCGAATCCAATTATGATTGAATGTTGAATTCAACAGTTTCAGATCTAAATTATATGAAACTTTTAATAAAAAGATCTTAACCCAAAACACAATTTGACTTTAAAACGTAGGATTTACATGAAGTTTGAATGATGATTGAAAGTGGTACTGAAATACAAAAATTAGGAAAAGCAAAACCAGCTATTCTCTCCCTTCTTTTTTCCTTACATTTTCTCAGGTCAACTTCACCTATTTATAGTTTTTCTCTCTCTTTTAACTGTTACTGCATTCCAACTTGCTGACGAACCCTTTGATCCGTTGCATAAGAATATTGAAAAGGCATGCTCATTAGACTTTTTCTACGTCACGTGTTCTTTCCATGCCAACCACAATCTTCTAGATGACGTCTACAATCAACAGCTTATTTCCTTTCATCTCATCACTTTGTTCTTCAGAAGAAAACTATAAACAAATTGATTTTATTTCTAAATTTACATCTATTTTAATTACTAAAGAATATACACCTCCTTCAAAAATTACATCTCCAGCTGTCAAGAGTACCTCGGCCTCTCCCTCGTCGCAGGGAGCAGCCTCAGTGACATTAACCATCCACCTACCTAGTAGTGGTGAAAAGTTGAATATCTCAACGCATAATACAACTTGTTTTTAGTCAAACATCACTTTTTATCTATCTTCCAACTTGTTCTAGGATACGTACGCATAATTTTTATGGTATAAAAAACCAAACAAATCAAGAAATTTTCAACACCATCTACATCTTAAAAATATGTTTACCCGTCCTATAAGAATACAGAGATAGCTGACTGATTAACTAAATTGTGACTGGTGAATTCGAACAGTCAGTGCAGGTATCACGTAAATTGAGAAACGTGTTACCAGAACCATTCTTGTCTCGCATCCACGGCTTTTACGTTGCTTGATATAAGAGGCATGTTCCCATAGAGCGAAATGAAATCATTAAGACATTTTTCTCTAGCCGCACCATGCCCTTTCAAGCTGCTTATGCCAGATGATCCAATCTCGTGAATTTTCCCTGCAACATTGGTAAATGGTGTTTCAACCAATCGACCGTGGAATAGTTCACAATGAAGGATAAACCAAATATGACCAGAATAAGAATGACATTTATCAATCTAAATCCTAAAATGAGGGTTTTAAACTCATATGAAAGATTTACCCGGATAAGCTCCATATTTAGACTTGTTAAGATTAAAGATTGATGCATACACCATAATTTGTGGTTAAACAAAAGCGGCTAATCTAGTTAAACTTTTTCCTCTTGGTTGCTAATTTCTGCATCTTATGAATGTTTACTAGGGCTTCTTGTTTCTAATCTCCTCATTCTTCATTACTTACAAGAAATCCATATTAGGTAAGATGATGCCCCGCTGGAACGATAATATTCCGAGTTAAATAAGGCAATCAAAATGCTTGCTCATTGGCATCAAAGTTCTCTGCGGTTTATCGGGAGAGAATAAAAAATATTTAAAGAGAATGCCATCTACCTTTTACCCAGATTGGAGGAGCAGATGTGGCATTGGCAACAAGCAGAGACATTGCTATATCCTCACAATTTCTGTGTCATAACAATGCATGGAAACTCCAGTTAAAGAAGAAGCCGGATGAAGGAAAACTATACAACTAACAAAGGAGGCAGTGAGAGAAAAAAAATTACAGAAAAGAATCAGACATCATACCTCTCCCTAGTTATATAATCACGTATTGACGAAGGCATTTCATTGGTATACATGTCCAAGTACTTCTCATGGAAGAAAGCTGCTTTCGAAAGAACCATACTGTAGGTGCCTGTCCACCAAACAGACCACCATCCTCCATATTTATAATAAGCAATACCATTCTTCTGTATCAGATAAAGAAATGGGACAGAAAATGGTCATAAAAGATTAAGTAACAACTTGACAATGACACATCCAAACTATCATGATAATAGGACTTCAAATATTAATTTAATCCAAACAAAATTGGTGCAGAAGCAAAAAAAGCATCCCTGAACATGTGTAATCAAGGCTTTGATAAATTCTACCAAACATAGTGATATAATACAGGTAGCGGTTAAACTACCTTGCCTTGTGGAAAGTTTAGAAATAGATAAAAATTAGGTGAGAAACAGGAGGATATAAATAGGCCTGAGGAAATTAGAGATCAAGGAGAAGAAATAGAGGGAGAAGCATAATGAACAGGATAGGTTAGATAAAAAAAATGAGAAGAACAAACAAAGAGAGATAATAGGGAATAACACTGTAACAAAGAGTTGTTAATTAATAAGAAAAATTATCAAAGAGGAAAATCTAAAAGATATAATTCATAGAATTTTTAAAATTAACCTAAAAGGAAACTAAGATATAATAGTGCCTCAATTAATAAGGAAAAGACTAAAACAAGAAATCTTAAATATTCTAATTCCTATAATATCTAGAATCTACCTAAAAGTAAGTTAAAGTATCTTAATGTCTAAATAAATCTCAATAACTTAAAAAATCAAAATAATAACGTCTACAAAAAGATTTCTTTAATCGAAAATTTATTCCAAATTAAGATATTCTTGTTCTGCATCACATAGCCCTAGTAAATCCCACCCCCACCACCTCTCTCTCTTGTTAAGGGAAACCCTTTAATTCTCATGGCATGAGACTAGTAAGATTAACTTTGCATAAACCAATATCAAACTCAAGACCACTGCACAGCACAATTAAGCAGCTATTAGGTGGGTTTCGTTTTGCTGGAACAAAAATTAATTTCCATATCAACTCAAAGCATTCAGCTTCCGCTATATGATATCTAAATCTAAAAGGGGAAACGTGGCTCCTTAAATGTTAACAATGGATAACCTAACATTTGCCTATTACACTATCAGAAGTCCAAAGTCCAAAATAGATATTTTCTTTTCAAAGCTAAGAGGCTTCATCATCTTCAATTGTACATTATTATTCTCTAAACATCTTAATTAGAGTTTTGATTGACAGGCAATCATAGGCAGACAACTGTATGATTATAGCTAATCTACTTCACAAGAACCATAAATTCTTCAAACTCAAAGCAAGAGAATATTTAAGAAAAAAGGAGAGCAGTTTATGCAGCACAACATTATGGTTTTAAATGAACGCTATACCACCTCATTTGACTTCTTTGGGGAAATATATTATTCCCATACATCGCAATAAGTAACTAAGAAATGAGAAACAATTCCAACATCACACAAGCAGCTGCAAAGAACATCAAGCAATCAAACTACACAACGATGAATACTTCCAGTAGCAAACAAGCAGTTCCAGACAACATCGAGTAATTAAATTCCAAGAGAGAAAAACTCAACAAACCTCATGATCCAGCCAATGCATTCGAGGAACAAATCCCACCATCGCCGAGGGAGCACTCTGCCACACACCAAAAGCGAAATCCAAAGTACAACAAGGAACTATAACATCATCGTCTACCGAGAAAATAGCATCGGTCATGATGTCGGCAACAGGCTTGAACCTGTTGTTCAAATTGTCTTCCTCATTTATGTCGAACCTAAAGTTAGGTTTTCGAGCTGTCTGTGATTTTGACAAGACGATGTCCTCGAGACAAGATTTTAGACTCGTTGATGGTGGATCACTCTCACTCCATACCACATGTATGGCGTTAGTACCTCTGCAGGAAGCGTAATGAGCTACAGACTTCTTAAGAAGCGAGTTTCTCTTCCACGTGTTGATTAACACTGTGTAACCACCTCTGTATACAATAAGAATCTATTAAATCCTTAATAATTATTATCCTATAAGAAAACAGTTTCAGAATTGAAAAAGGCGAAAATGAAGAGAGAAGAAGTACCTCGAAGGAGAGAGGACGGAAGATGAATCGTGAGGATTCCAGCCCATGAAGGAGGTAATCCTGGAAGAGAGGAAAACGACGACGCATAGCCCGCAGAAAGCGAGAAAGAGTTTCGCTTTTGAGGCGCCAACCAGCTGGCGAGCTCGGCGAAGGGAGAGAGGGGAGCGGCCGATGTATGCGGCTCTGCTCGCGGCTTTCTCCTTCGCCGGAGAGTATAGTCCGTCGGAAACGAGGGCTGCCGTCGCCGCGCCAATGGAGGCGCCATCACGGATCCCGATGAGGGTCGACATGTTGGTCAAAGTCCATCCAATGGACGATCGTGATGGGATAAGTCGGTCGAATTCGTTGGCACTCGAAGAAAAAAATCGCCAGAAAAGAGAGGAATCGGGAGTCAGCTAGAGTTAACTCGCGACTCACTCATCTGGGCCGTATCATGGTTTGGATTTAATGGGCTTCGTGATGATAATAAAATGTACTTTCTTTTAATATAAAGAAATTATATTGAATTTAATAATATTTCTATTAATTTTTAAGGTTTTTGAACTAAATTAGAAATAATTTTACAAGCCAGTATTTATTTATTTAACACATTCAGTCTTAAAAGTGAATAAAGCACTTGCTTTTCAGATCAAACTAGAAAGAGCTTAATTCATGTCTTTTATTCCATAAAATGAAAAATTATTAGGTGCTTTGTAAAACTAGATGAGAGTAAAAGATATGTTTCAATTTTGTTTTTATAATTTTTTTTTTTTTTAAAAAAATTTAAAATGCATCAATCATGTATATATTGATCAACAACTAATTTGAACTAATTCAGTGTATAATAATTATTGTGACCAAAGTGTTAATCTATAGTTTAAGTAGTTCATTAAAATTAATTATTAAGATTGATTAATTAAATTTGGCAGCTAATTAAACAAAGTCTAGGCCAGCAAAAAAGGCAGCAAAATTATTCTCCGCCCTCAACATATATGTCTGAAACTCTAATTTAATAGAACAAGATTGAAATCAATAACAAGGACGGTGATGGTGTTGTTGGCTCCTCGTGCTAGAGCCAGACGGCCAAGAATTGCAGCTGCAAAAGCACTTTTCGACTGGAAGTACTCGTAAGTCGCACCCTCCTCCTCCATATCAGCTATATGGTTGGATGAGCTTCTACTTACATGGGAATCAGAAGCAGAAGCAGTGGTGGTGAGACATGCACGCACAATCCTTCATGCCAAATCACGGGGGACTACTTTCCACACAGCATCAGAAGCCAGAATCAGAAACTCATCTTCTACTTCTCTCTCTGTTATCGAAACTTCTGGCTCTGACCTTGCTGCTGACTCTAGAAGACTTTCCCCTGCTACTTAAACTAAACTAATTAAACCATTAATAAATAGGTAATTATGCTGATAAAAAAAAAAGAAGGTAATTATGGTACCTAATGAATGTGGCATGTTTAGAGCTCCGTAAACCTGGACTCCGTCATGAGAAAAAATATTCCCACCCGCAGCATGAATCCTCTCCAGCTCGCCGGCCGTCCCCGGCTGCAGCCCGCTCATCCAAATTCAACAAAAAACTCAGAGCCAGATTAAGAAACAACAGCTCTTCCTGCCCGGCACAGGACGGCGTGCGAGTCGCCGCAGTTGGCCACCACAATACGATGAGATGTGAGGATGGCGACGGTGGCGGTGGAACCTCCGGAGGTGAATCCTACGAACCTGCTGCACCTGCAGATGCAAATGCACCCCTCTCCGACCACGTGCACATCATTCTAGCTAACCGATCTATCCTCTTAAAGCTCCTATCTAAAACTAACCGCACCCGATAATCCCACTCTTCCTCAGGAAGCCTCAGTAAGTTGGAGCCAGTGCTAGTGCCGCCAATGCTGTAGCTCCTGATATCACCAGACGACGTCGTTGCAGCCGCTCCTTTCTCGTTCCAAACCCACCTCAGCTCCTCAGCTATGATTGTCGGCATCATAGTCTTCCACGGCGTCGACACCTGCATTTTTTTCCCAGATTTCGAAGCGTTTCAGTTAGATTGCCCGGATTTCGCTGTGAATGGGTACAAAACAAAACAAACTGGACATTTAACTTATTAGCCAGTTCATTCAATGTGGGATAAAGACAAAACCATCTCTGCCCAGTACTCGACGGAAAACAGAGCTTCATTGAAAGCAACCCTCTAAATTTAACAGTTACAAAAATCCATGTTGTGCAAATACTGCTTATGTAAGATATACACATCAGACTACAAATGGTTTGGGGATTCATCACTAGACCGGAAAGAAACTGTTGGTTTTAAATTTAAATAAATGAAATGAAAGAAATTAGAGGTGCGAATTACCTTACATCCGTCGTACAAAGCAAAGAAATGCAGAGGCTGTCCACCACTTTTATCTGGTCCACAAAAATCTTCCTTCACGAACAATGCATCGTCTATATTGTCTGAAGACCCTTGTATTGATATTGACCCATAAGCTGGCATGTGGTTCTCCAACCGGTCCCGCGAAGACCACCGGGAGAACGGGGACAACTCTGCCGTTAGATGGCGGAACATTATCCTTTCCGCTGACACCATCAAGGTCTCTCCACCCACTTCTGGCATATCTGTTTTCGATGTCATCGCCACCCTATTGGGTAAATCAATCGATACCTTTCCCGAATCCACAAGTGCTGGATTCGGGACAAGCAAAAGAATTGGTGAGACCGACGATTGTTTTCCTTCCAGGATCTCAAAGGAGACCACGTTCACTTCCTCCTCCGTCTCCTTCGGTGTATGAATCGTTATCTCAGGCACCACCATCCACGGGATGTCGCCGGCACTCGGTCCGAAGCTTAATTTGGATTCTTTATGCCTGAATTCTGAGCTACTCATGGGTAGATGAACGATATAGTCTATCGGTGCTATACTGTGGTCGACTGACTCGGACTTCTGCTTCCTCATGATGTTAATCCGCCGGCGACGGCGCTCGCGGCATCTTTCCGGTTTGTCGCCATATTCATTGTTAGAGCTTGTTACGTAGAGCTCGGCTGCAGCTTCCATATGAGAAAGGTAGATCGTGGGAACTCTCAAGAAAGACAGAGAGAGAAGGCGAGAGTAAGGGAAAGAAACTAATATGAAAATGAGGAGTAAATTTGAGTAAATTTTGTTGGGTTTTGGGTTTCGTTCTAAAAATCCAAATGATTTTTAGTCTACTTATTTTTTTTTATTCATTAGAGTTATTAATTTTTTTTTTAAGTTTATCACTTTAACCATAAAAAAATAGTATAAAAATAAATTTATTAAATTTTTTTTTTGTATATCACTTTAATCCTAAAAAATAGTATAAAAACAAATTTTTAACTATCAAAATAAAAAGTAAACAGAGAAAAAAAATTTTGCTAGAAACTTACATTCGATGTGTTTTGCTTCTTTTTCGATTAGACGATGATCTTTAGTCGGATCAGGCTGAAATTTGGTGAATATTTAGAAGACTCATTGTTCTTCATTGGAAATGGTGAAGATTGATTTTCGACGGTTGGATTTCAGTACTTTTAGTTCGAAGTTAATATTCACATTTTTCTTCTCTACACTGACCAGTTTAATTTTCTCCAACAATCCGACTGTCATTTGCAGTCTGATGAAGCTGAAAGTTGATGAACATATTTGGGATAAGTTGTTCTTTAATCTAAACGGTGAATATCGAATTTAAACAATCAAAACACTTCCGTTTTGCATGAACAGTAGATGCTTTGGTAATATTTCTTCATTCCCTTGTTTATTTCTTGTTGTTCGATTGATTTGTTGTTGAGTATTTATTTGAGGATTATAATTGTTGCTTATTGTTACTGTAAACACTAATTTTTATAATGGAGCTCTTTTTTATTTGGATCAAGAGAGGTCCCATGATTTTTATCATTCATATTGAATGGATTTTTCACGTTAAAAATTTTGGTGTCTTTGTCTGATTGTTTTTTAGCATCTTGTGGCTGATTTTATCATATTTATTTTATTTAAATTTTTACTTAGTTTTTACTCCTTATAAATTCATTCAAGTACTTCCCTACAAGTGGTATCAGAGCCTAGTTCACTAATTCATTAGTTGATTGTGGATTTTCGTTTGCTTGTTTGAATGATGGAGGTGAATGTGAGTAAAATAGTTTATTTGGATAACACAAATTATTACAAGTGGAAATGAAAAATGAGGGATCTTCTTGTTGTGAAAAGAATGCATTTACTTGTGTTTGCTTCTTAAAAGCCTAAGTTTAAATCCGATGAAGATTGAGAATTTGAGAATTTACAAGTATGTGGTTTTATTCAAAAATGGGTAGAAGACAATGTGTTGAATCATATTGCTAATGAAACAAATGCCAAAATTTTGCGGGAAAAGCTTGAAACCTTATATGCTTCAAATATTGAAAACAATAAGTTATTCTTGCTTAAACAAGTTATACGCTTACAATATAGAGAAGGTAGTTCTATACTTGATCATGTGAATGAATTTTAAGGTATTTTTGATCAACTGTCTGGTATGGGTATCAAATTTGATGAAGATGTTATTGGACTTTGGTTGTTGACTACACTTCCTAACTCATAGAAAAACTTTCGTATATCTTTGACTAATTATGCTCCTAATGCTGTTATAACCATACAGTGCGTAATGATTGGCGTTTTGAATGAAGAGATGAGAAGAAGAACTCAGGGGCCATCTAAGTCACAGTTAGAAATTTTGATTACTAAAAATAGGGGGAGAAGTAAAAATAAGGGCCAAGATCAGAATAGAGGCAAGAGTAGGAGTAAATCAAAATCAAGGTACAATAACCTTGAATGTCATTATTATGGTAAAACATGGCATATCAAGAAATATTGTTACAAGTGAAAGAAAGAGAACAGAGTAGACAAAGGAAAGCAAGAAAAGAAGGGAAATGACAACAATACCGATCGTGTTGCCACTACCACTTCAAATGATGATTTGGTTACAATTTATCAAGAGAATACGATTAATGTAGCCTATGATGATACTGTTTGGGTTCTTGATAGTGGTGCATGCTTTCATGTTACATCAAAGAATGAATTCTTCACATCTTATCCTCCATGTGATTTTGGGATTTTAAAGATGGGTAATGATGGAGTGTCGAAGGTGATAGGAACAAATAGAACAAAGTTAGAGCACAAGAATGTCGACATGCTCCAAACATTAGGTTGTATTTGATTTCCACTTGTAAGCTTGATGATGATGGCTATTGCAACACTTTTAATGATGGACAATGTAACCTCAATAAAGTTCCTTAGTTGTAGGTAGAGCAAAAAAGGCTTTGGGCTTATATTGGTTGCAAGCTTCAATCTCTACATATCTTGTTAATGCAGTTGAAAGTGACAGCTCCTCAGAATTATGGCACAAGAGACTGAATCATATTAGTGAGAAGGGACTTAATTGTCTAGCTAAAAGGAATTTACTTTTAGGATTAAAAGGTGCAAGGTTAGACAGGTGTACTCATTGGTTGGCTAGGAAACAAAAGAGGGTTTCTTTCAAACATCATTCTTTATCCATGAAAGATGATTTGCTTGAGCTGGTGCATTCAGATGTTTGTGGTCCTTTGAAGGATGAGTCATTTGGTGGTGCACTTCACTTTGTGACCTTTATTGATGATCATTTAAGGAGACTTTGGGTTCATACCTTGAAGTCAAAAGATCAAGTGCTTGATGCATTTAAAGAATTTCAAGCTTCTGTTGAGAGAAAAACTAGAAAAAAGTTGAAATGTATTCGCACTGATAATGGTGGTGAGTATTGTGGGCTTTTTTTATGAATATTGCAGAGAACAAGGTATCATACATTAGAAGACACCTCCTAAAACTCCTCAGTTGAATGGTTTAATAGAAAGGATGAACAGAACATTGATGGAGAGAGTCAGATGCGTGCTTTCAGAGGCTAAATTGTCTACCTCTTTTTGGGGTAAAGCTTTGTATACTGTCGCACATGTGATCAATTTAACTCCCATTGTTGCATTGGGAAATGATGTTCCCAATAGGTTTTGGTATGGTAGAGATGTTTTCTATGAACACCCACGAGTGTTTGGTTACAAATATTTTGTATATGTCCCCAAAGATGAAAGGTCCAAGTTAGATGCCAGTACTAGACAGTGTATTTTCATTGGTTGTGGGCAAGATGAGTTTGGTTACAGATACTATGACCCAGTTTAAAAAAAATTGTCAGAAGTCGTGATGTAATCTTTGTTGATGATCAGAGTATTGAAGATATTAATAAGGTGTAGAAATTTAAGTTTCAGATTGGTGGTTTGATTGACTTAGACTCATCTCCTACAACTCATATGCCTAATGCATTTGAGGTTCAGAATCATGATGTGCAAAATAACAATCACAATACATATGAGATTGGTGCTCCTGAATATAAAGCAGTTGATGTTCAACCAGAGGCACATGTTGAGGAACTTGAAGTTCCATTTAGGAGGTCTACTAGAGATCAAATACATTCTACTAGGTATTCACCTAATGAGTACATACTTTTGACAAATGAAGAAGAACCTGAATGTTATGAAGGGACAATTGAGAGTGAGCAAAAGGTAGAATGGATTATAGCTATGAAAGATGAAATACAGTCTTTAACTGATAATCACACCTTTAAATTGGTGAAGCTTCCTAAAGATAGAAAATTCTTGAAAAATATGTGGGTCTATAGAGTGAAGCAAGAAGAGAATTCCAAATCTCCACGATACAAAGCCAGATTAGTTGTCAAGGGCTTTGGTCAGAAAAGGGGAGTTGATATTGAAGAGATTTTCTCATTAGTGGTCAAGATGTCATCAATTCGTGTTATTTTGGGGTTAGCTGCTAGTCTTGATTTAGAGGTTGAGTAAATGGATGTTAAAACAGCCTTCTTTCATGGTTATTTAGAGGAGGAAATCTATATGGAACAACCTGAAGATTTTTTGGTGAAAGGAAAAGAAAATTTTGTTTGCAAATTGAGAAAGAGCTTATATGGGTTAAAACAAGCACCTAGATAATGGTATAAGAAGTTTGAGTTAGTTATAGTTCAACAAGGCCATAAGAAGACTAATTCTAATCATTGTGTTTTTATGCAGAAATTTTTTGATAATGATTTTATCATTTTGTTGCTATATGTTGGTGATATGTTCATTGTGGGTTCTAATTCTTCTAGAATTGATAGCTTGAAGAAAGAGTTGAGCAAATCTTTTACAATGAAAGATTTAGGGCTAGCAAAGCACATTCTTGGCATGAGAATCACTCGCGATAGCAAAAAAGTTGTGGCTATTTCAAGAAAAGCACATTGAAAAAGTGTTGCAATGATTTAATATGGCCAAAGCTGAGCCTGTAAGTACACTTTTTGCTATGTCTTTCAAATTGAGTATCAAACAGTCTCCTTCTAGTGAGCAAGAGAAATAAGACATGTAAAAAATTCCTTATGCATCTACAGCAGGTAGCTTGATGTAGGCTATGGTTTGTATTAGACCAGATATAGCTCATGCAGTTGGTACTGTTAGTAGATTTCTATCAAATCTAGGAAAATAATATTGGAATGCCATGAAATAGATTTTGAGATATCTTCGTGGTATTACTAGTTTGAAGTTATGTTTTGGGATTGAGAAGCCTATTCTCAGTGGTTTTACAAATTCTGATTTGGCAGGGGATACAGATTCAAGAAAGTCTACTTCTGGGTATCTGATTACTTTTGCAGGGGGAGCTGTGGCATGACAATCTAGGTTGCAGAAATGCATTGCTTTGTCTACTACAGAAGTTGAGTTCATTACAGCGACTGAAACATGTAAAAAATTGCTCTGGATGAAGAAGTTTGTGAATGAGCTGAGCTTTACACAAAAGACATATGTCTTATTTTATGATAGTCAGAGTGCAATTCATCTAAGTAAGAATCCTACTTTTCATGGTAGATCCAAACATATTGATGTAAGGTATCATTTAGTTCGTAATATTTTGGATTTTAAGCAGCTTGAACTTGAGAAGATACACACTGATAATAACGGTTCTGATATATGCACAAAGACTTTACCAAGAGTGAAATTTGAAGCATGTCGAGTGGTTATCAGTTTGGCGAACTCCTCCACATAATCGGGAGGGGGAGAATTGTTGGGTTTTGTGTTCCCTCATATGTAGAAAAACTCAAATACTTTTGAGCCCACTTATTTTTTGGCCCATTAGTTTTATTAATATTTTTTTTTGGGTATGCCATTTTAACTCTAAAGAATAGTATAAAAATAAGTTTTTAGCCACCAAAATAAAAAGTGAACATAAAAGAGAATTTTTGTTGGAAAATTACATCCAACATGTTTTGGTTATTTCTGCAATAAGACAGTGATCTTTATTCGAATCTGGCTAAAATTCGGTGGGTATTTATAAAATTCATTGTTCTTCATTTTGATCGGTGGAGATCGATTTTTGACTGTTGAATTTTTGGTACTTTCAGTTTAAAGTTACTGATCATGTTTTCTTCCCTACACCGATCAGTTTGACTTTCTCCGACGATCGGACAACCATTTGTGGTCTAATGAGGCTGAAATTTGGTGAGCATGTTCAAGATACATTGTTCTTTAATATGAACGGTGAAGATTGGATTTGAACAATCAGAACGCATCCGTTTCGCATGAATAGTAGTTATTTTGGTGATATTTCTTCATTCTCTTGTTTATTTCTTGTTGTTCAGTTGATTTATTGTTGAGTATTTGTTTGAGAATTATAGTGGTTGCTTATTGTTGCTGTAAATAATAATTTTTATAGTGGAGCTCTTTTTACTTGGATCAGAAGAGGTCCCGTGGGTTTTATCCCTCATATTAAAGGGGTTTTTCACGTTAAAAATTTTAATGTCTTTGTGTGATTATTTTTTAGCATCTTGGGACAGATTTTATCATATTTATTTTGGCTGAATTTTTACTTAGTTTTCACTCCTCGTAGATTTATTCAAGTGCTTCCCTACAAATTTATGGGGGTGGTGGATAGAGAGTACGGGTGGCAATCGCCATAAGGAATAAGAAAGCTACAGATGAAGCCATGAACCACTACGTGGGGAGTTACGTTCTTGTTCATGTGTGGCATTTAAACGTTACAATGAGGTTATTGGCTCAACGGCAGAGTCAATATTTTTGTTGTCAAATACGATGCACATCTAAGAAATTTTTCAGTTATCTATATAGTAAAATGAATGCTGGATTTTACTAGTTTATGTATCATATTTAAACTTGATGTGTTGATTTATTTTAATCATCTAAATTTTTTAAATTAATAATATTATTTATTTATACTAAATTTAAGGATTATCAAAAATAACAAGATCATGTCTAAATTTTAAAGGCATGTTAAAAATTTCCATGAGCTTTTGTTGATACAAATCAAAAGTGTATTAGCTACCCATTGGCAAGTAAATGTAATTATTACATAATTTTTTTTGAAAGATATGATTATATTTCATTGGCAGCATATTATTTAGTCTGAATTAAATTTTTTATTCAAAGAATTTTCTATTACAAGTTCTAAAAACACAAGCTATTTTGAACTACGAAACTTTATTAAACATCTACAACAACATTTGAACATACAATGAAGCAAAGTAAGATGGCAGTTTATATAACTAACTCTTTGTTCGTATTAAAGTAAAAAACATAAGTAAAATGCTCATTGTAAATTTTTTCAGGGAAACTCAAATTGCCTATGTTGCTTACTTAATACATCAAGTATAAGAAATTAAAGATTTATCATGTGTATACAATCACCCAACAATTGGACTTAGGACCTCAAGAACCGTTTTTCAAGTCAGCAATGCAAGAAATGCACATCTTTTCATTGCAATTAGAGCACCACAGACATTAGCAAACAATAGAGCTCCTTTTAACCGTTTCTTGTCCTGTTGAAAAAAGAAGAAATTTTTCTTAGTCACTCCCAAATTTCAAAGGAAAATGAAATAGAAATTCGATTTATGTTATATGAAATCATGGTAAAGAGTGGGTCAGATTATAAATTGAAACCCAACAATCACTAGCTAAAACTTCTAAAATAGAGATCTTATGTTGAAAAAATGTATGCTACAAGAAAGGCAAATTTGATAAAATCCATAAGAGCTCTTTAAAAACTCCTAAATTCTTGTAAAGTTTACAATGTTATGATGCATCCGTTAATATAAACATGTGAAAGGGTAAAATAAAATGATGGCAAAGATAAAGAAACATGGCACTCAATGTAAGAAATAAAGGTACCTTTAATAGACTTGTGTTAGAAGCTAAGCTGTTGAGGACACCACTTAACCAGTTCAATGGACTCAACTCTGACACCATCAACCTTAAATTCCTACACATGAACATATATAAATACATATTTGTGTTCATGCCAATTGGTGCACTTATATGTCTATTTTGTGTCAGTTTGGACAAGAAAAATCAATCACATCCTTGGAGTGGTGAATGGCATTGGCTTTTAAAACAATTCAACTTAGTGAAAACCAATTATATTTTTCTTGTATATTTATAATACTAATTGAAGTTTTATTTTAATGTTTAGGATAGAATTAGTACTAGATGACAATCTAGGGAAGTCACCTTCTACGAGTACAGGATAACAGTAGCATGCAAGTGCAAATAGGAAAATAAAAGACGAGGTAAATTTTGTATCTGTAAGTGTAATATTTACAACCATTTAATCCTTCAATTACAAGTAAAAACTTAAGACGAAGATGAAAAATCTTTTTTGAACACAACTAAACTGTTATCATAAGGATCATCACCTCTCAGTTAAGAATGTAACTTCCACCTCGCTTATCTACCAATCCCATAATATTAACACCAATGAGTTTGTAAAATATGTGGTTTTAAATTTTATTATGACTATAATCAAACAAGCAATGAGGCTTTAACTCATATAGTAGAAAATCTTTCTAATATATAAAACTTTGAAATTCAGAAACTATATACCTTACTTCCATATGCTTAATCCCATATGCTCAGTATGCCCTCTCAAACAGCCTCTTTTAATGCCCATAATGAAAATCTCATATTTGGATCATATGATAGGATACTATTAGACTTTTTGATAATTTTCATTGTAGTAAGATGAGTTGGTATGCATCAAACTAATAGAGCCATAATGAAAGATGTTTTCCTGCAGCCAAATAGAATTCATCTAGATAAAGCATTCTAACTCGCGAAGAAGCATATCAACACCTGTGATGAAAATTGATGTGGAACCCATGATCAAGAATATAATAAAAAATCTCACATGTAACATCAGTATGCAAAAATTTTAAATCTCTAAGAAAACTCTCCCTACATAACCCACACTCAACCTGTGAATACAAACCAAGATAACTGAGAATAAAATTGGAATATAAAAGACGCCACAGGTTATCTAATAAGTCAATTCGATTGTTTAGCTCAAAAAAATAGTTGAAGTAACCTCACTTGATTGAACATCCACTCACAATTAGCAATAGCTAAAAGCAAATAAATTTGATAATTTTACTTATTTGAAAATTAGTTCATTACAACCTGGTGTAACCTTTATATAGGCATTCATTGGATTAATTCTAATTGAAATCAAACACTAAAGTCCTAATAAAAATCTTATATTAAATACAACTCAAATTGCATTAAAATAATAATAAAAATAAAACAAAATTAACTATGACATATTTCTCCTCTTTTGGCTGAATCTTGGAATATAAATTGACTTGAAGTGACTTGATGTATCTTGAATTGTTCTTCCTTTAATTAATTAATAAAATTGAAGAAGGATAAAACTTGTGGGTTTCAGGATAAAATTCAAAGAAGAATTTGGTTAAGATTCTTTAACCTTGACCGAATTTCAACATGTGAAATTAATCTTACTCTTAAATTCTTTCTTTTAATCAATGTAGAACTCTTCATGTGATGAATCCCATCTGGAAAAAAAAAGAAAATAAAGAAAACATGTGAAAAGAAAGGGGAAGAAGTTTCCCTCTCAGATTGAACCTCTCCCGGATAGGTGGGAGCTTTCTCCCACTCAAACTCATTCCCACGAATTTGTCTTCCTTTAGGACTCTCCCTCAGATTTCTTCTTATCCTTATCTTCTCCTTGCCACTAAATAAATTCCAAAAATGACTCCTTGAATTGATTTTTAGAGAAGGAGAATTATGTTATGATTCTTTCTAACAGGTGGAAGAATCCTACATGTGCGAGTTCTCCTACATGTCCGAGCTTGCACTGTGAGCTAAGTTGCTCATATGCGTGGCATGTGTTTGTCATGGGCCTCCATTTCTAATTAGGCCAAGCTTGTGCTCTTCTTGGGCTATCTCAAGGCCCTCATCTTACTATACAACCTCTCAAACCCAAGGTTTGCCTCATGTCTCTCAAACCCTCAGCCTTGAGTATCTTTTAGCCTTCAAATAGGATTGGATCTTTCTTGTTGGGTCGAGGTAGAAAGCCCCTTTACACAGCGAAAGTTGCAAAAAGAAAGAAGGGAAAACACAACCCTATACTAGACTTGACGCACATAAAAATATGGGTAAGTTAACAAAGTTCCACAATTGGGAATAAATAGTTACTAAAAATTTATTAAAACATCATAATATAAAATCCATTTATTTGTATAACTAACAACCACTTAGAGTTTTTGAGGATGGGGCAGGGAGAGGAGGAAGCTTTCTCCATGTGTAGCATATCTTTGCTTATACCCAAAAGTATTTGAATGCACCACATGTTAAAAGAAGAAAAAGTTAATACATAATTAATTATCATCTAATGAGACATAGCTTTCAACTAATATGCAATAACATTAGGCTAGGACATGACATTTTTATCCTAATGTAAGCATGATATGCAATAACATCAAGACCATTTTCTTTCTCACCTGAGTATTTTATGGAGTCGACTATTTGATCCGCACATTTTGATGGAACATGAAATTCTTATCCTAATGTAAGGATAAGGTAAGGGGCAATGAAAGGCTATATGTCCTTGTTATTGACTATTATAACATTATATAGATGACCCATGAGTTTCAATAAAAGATTCCCTAGAACAAATACGAAAAAAAATAGAGACTCTGGGTGAGGATTGGAGATACTAGTTCATCATTCTTATTTCATCTTATACCATTGACCTAGTTTGTTGTTCTTGGTATCCTACATGACAAACTGTCTAGGTCTTAATATACTTCTCAATTTAGAGATCTCATGTATGCATCTTTTAGTGAATCAAGTGAGTGGACCAAGAGCTTTCTCTTAAAGTCTACCTAAGTCCATTGATAGATTTGATAGTAATAAATGATTTGGTCTTTAAGATCACATCAAAATAGTATTTCTTTAAACTTATATGTCAAGTCATTCACACTAGAAGGTAATGTTTTAGATTAAGTAACTTATCAACCAATTACCTCTTATAGTAAGTTGATAAGTAGTTTTTTTTAAAAAAATTTAGTTTCATGAATGCCACTGAGTTATAGGAGGCTCTTATAAATGATCACAGTTGAGTTGGACAACTTGCCAAAATCTTATAACTAACTCACTCGATTTTATCTTAGCAAATGTGATCTTTCTATGTCAATTATCTCACACCATTCAAAGTAACCTTCTGTGCGAACTAGCAAATCTTGGAAGACATCAAGACCTAGTTTACCATCATAATGTAAGTAAACCACTTAAATTTTATTCTAAGAGGGGTAAAATGGAAAATAAACATACATGCACAAAGTAGAAAAATTATACAATAGTATACTAGTCATTTTCATTGTAACAGCATGCAAGTGGGATCAGGGAAAACACAAGAGGTAATGCAGAACCCAAGAATCAAAGATTACATTCAGAACCCTACATATATATTTAGCATAGATAACTTAGAACCCTAAATAAATCATCTTACCAAACTCACAACTAACCTGTGATTGAGAACTTTGGTGATTGGGATGAAAGACGCAAAAATGAATAAATGCCACAAAATAACTTGATAAGTTAATTCAATCCCTGATGCAACAAGAAAAATAAGAATTCTCACTTTTCAAAGTTCTACCAAAGGCAATGAAATTCATTCAATAATCAAAATGTATCATATTAAATTGCAAAAGAGATATTTATAAGCTAAAACTCCTAGATTCTGCCAAAGAATTATAATTAGATGACCTAGAAAAATATAAATATAACTTAAATATTTTAGGAAAACATGGTATTAAATGACATAGGAAAACATGATATTAAATGACCTAGAAAAATATTGTATTAAATGACCTAGGAAAATATGGTATTAAATGACCTAGGGGAACGTAACATTAAATGACTTAGGAAAATATGAACATAATTTAATTATCTAGAAAATGACCAAAATGATCTTACACATTCATTCTAAATTCTGCACACACACTTAGACGAAATTAATAATCTTCTTTGGCTTCTTTGATTCTTCAAATAGTTCACATGTATTACAAAGCTTTGAAATGCATGTTTTCGCTTCTTAGCTTGAAATCTTGTTATTGGACCCGCTGGCATTGTAATATCTTCTTCATGCTTCTCTTTAATGCCTTTTGAACCTATGTTCGCATCATTCCCTCTTTCTTCAAAAGGATTCGTCCTTGAATTTGCATTTATATCAAACGGAGAAAGATCAGAAAGGTTAAAAGTAGCAGACTCAAAATATTAATTAGTGAGATCAATCCAATAAGAATTATCATTGATTTTCTCCAACACTTGAAGTGGTCCATTGCCTCTTAGATCCAATTTTGACTTCCTTTATTTTGGAAACTTTTTCTTGCGCATATGTACCTAAACCCAATCGCCAGGTTCAAGTATAACTTGTTTTTACCCTTTATTAGCCCTTTGAGCATAAACTTGGTTCTTCTTTTTAATCCGCTCACGTGATTTCTCATTGATAGCTTTAACCATTTTAGTCTTCTTCTTACCATCTAAACTATAAATTTTACTTAAAGGTAATGACATTAACTCCAAAACCATTAATGGATTAAAACCATAAACAATTTTAAAATGTAAAAAACCTGTAGAAGAATGAATAGTACGATTATATGAACACTCAATGAATGACAAATAATCTTCCCAAGTTTTCAAATTCTTACCAATAACAGCATGCAACAAAGTTCCTAAAGTTCTATTGACAACTTCAATTTGACTATCAGTTTATGGATGACAAGTAGTAGAATACAAAAGTTTAGTTCCTAACTTACTCTACAAAGTTTTCCAAAAATGACTCAAGAATTTAACATCATGATAAAAAACAATAGTCTTAGGCATACCATATAACTTTACTACTTCTCTAAATAACAGGTTAGCAATGTTTGTTACGTCATTAATTTTTTGGCATGCAATGAAATGTATCATTTTACTAAATCTGTCAACTACAATAAATATTTTATCTTTACCTCTTCTAGTTTTAGGCAAACTTAACACAAAATCCATAAAAATGTTAGTCTAAAGTTGAGTAGGAACTGGTAATGGAGTGTATAAACCATGCAAATTGGATTTAGATTTAGCTTGCCTATATGCAATACAAGATGAACAAAGTTTCTCAATATATCTACGCATGTTTGGTCAATAAAAATGCTCAGTCATAATGTCCAAAGTTTTATGCACACCAAAATGACTCATTAATCCCCCACTATGAGACTCACGAACAAACAATTCACTCAATGAACATGTAGGCAAACACAATTTTCTTCCATGAAATAAAATTTCTCACACTTATAAAACTTATCAAATACAACATGTTCACAAACAACATAAACGTTGCAAAAATCAGAATCAATAGCATACATATCCTTGAGTTGCTCAAATCTAACAACTTAGAATTAAGTATAGAAATTAAAGTGTGCCTTTTAGATAATGCATATGCCACCACATTGTCTTTACCTTGCTTGTAACGAATCACTTAAGAAAAATTCTCAATGAACTCTATCCACTTTGCATGTCTATTATTCAGATTCCCTTATCCCTTTAAATGTTTGAGGGACTCGTGATCAATATGAATCACAAATTCCTTTGGAGTTAGGCAATGCTACCACACTTCCAATGCACGAACTAAAGCATATAACTCCTTATTATGAGTAGAATAGTTCAATGGTGTCATATTTAACTTTTCACTGAAGTATGTAATTAGATGTTTATCCTGCATCAAAACAACTCTAATACCTATTCTAGAAGCATCACATTCAATTTTAAATTTTTTTTAAAAATCAGATAAATAAATAACAGATATAGAAACACAATTTATCTTTTAAAGTTTTAAATGCATGTTCTTGCTCCTCTCCCTATTTAAATATAACCTCTTTCTTAACCACTACATTTAAAGGAGTAGCAATAGTTGAGACATCTTTTACAAATCTTCTGTAAAAACTAGCCAGCCTGTGAAAACTTCTCACATTAGACACATTCCTAGGTGTTGGTCATTCTTGTATAGCTTTCACTTTGTCATTATCAACCTCAACTCCTTTTGCACGAACAAAAAACCCTAAAAAGACAACTTGATCAAGGCAAAAAGTACAATTCTGTAAGTTAGCAAACAATTGTTCATTTCTCAAAACTTCTAAAACAGTTCTAACATGCACAAGATGATCATCCAAAGATTTGCTATAAATAAGAATACTATCAAAATAAACTATAACAAACTTTCTGAGAATTCACGCAAGACATGATTTCATTAACCTCATGAATGTACTAGGTGCATTAGTTAAACCAAATGGCATAACCATCCACTCATACAAACTATATTTAGTTTTGAATGCAGTCTTCCATTCATCATCTGGTTTCATACGAATTTGGTAATATCCACTTTTCATATCAATCTTTATAAAAATACATGTACCATAAAATTCATTTAATATGTCATCTAATCTAGGAATAAGATGACAATTCTTTACAGTGATTTTATTGACTGCATGATAGTCAACACACATCCTTCATGATCCATTTTTCTTAGGAACTAGCAACACAGGAACTGCACATGAACTCATGTTTTCCCTTATATACACTTTTACCAAGAGTTCATCTACTTGCTTTTAGAGTTTTTTTGTTTCATTTGGATTACTCTTATATGCTAGTCTATTAGGAATTGCAGAACTAAGGATGAAATCAACTTGATGCTCAATACCCATTAGAGGTGGTAATCTATTTGGCATATCATTAGGAAACACATCTTCTAACTCCTATAACAAAAAAACAAACATATTAGGCAGATTTGGATTAAGGTTAGTTTTAGAAAAATAAACTTCTCTAAACCTAAGCACTATCAAAGCTCTCTTACTTACATAAGCACTCATAAATTCCCTTTTCTTTAAATACAACTCTAGTTTGTTTTCACTCTTTTCTTCTCTCATTATACTTTTCTCTCTTGTGCTTTCCTCTTTCTTTTTTTAACTAGTGCAATCACTCGCCAATGGACTATTATTTTTTTTTCGTTTCCAGCCCTTTTTTTCTCATTTTTTTACTTCTCTCATTAGCCGAATTCCCATTAGAAGCTTGTATCATTTTTATTTGATCCCTTCTGAAGGAGATAATGGCGCAAATGTGAAATTTTTGTCATTCAAAGTAAGTGAGTACCTATTTGTGTACCCATCATGTATGGCCCTTCTATCAAATTGCTAAGGTTGCCCTAACAACAAGTGACCAGCTTGCATCAGTACTAGATCACATAATACTTCATCAACATATCTCCCAATGGAGAATGGAATTATAATCGGTTTAATCACCTTCACTTCTCTACAATCATTCAACCATTACAACTTATAGGGTCTTAGGTGCTTTTCACATTTTAAACATAATTTCTCCACCAAAGTAGTACTAGCCACATTTGCACAATTCCCTCCATCAATGATCACAACACAAACTTTTTTACTTATAAGACATCTTGTATGGAATAGATTTTTCTTTCTTTCTAAACTTTCCTCCTTAACTTGCATATTAAGAGCTTGCCTAATAACTAATGATTCTCCACAGGCATCATACTTAACATCATCATCACAATCTTCTAAAGGTAGCATATTATCACAATCAAAATCAGATTCAGACTCAACATCCTCATTGTCCCTAATAAACATGACCTTCTTATTTGGACATTGTGAAATAATATGTCACACTCTCAAACATCTGAAATATTTAATATTTTTATGTTTATTAGTGGATGTGAGATGATAAATACCTCTAATTGATGATGGGGTACCTTTTATCTTTGCTTTTGTTGAAATCTGTAGCCTTCTGCTTGGAGCCAAAACTCCTCTCCTTGATTTTCTCCTATTTCTTAGGCCACTTTGAATTTCAATTGCTATTAGAACCAAAATATGACCTTGTTGTCCCCTTAGTTTTCAATTGTCTTTCTATTTTCATTATCATATTAACCATCTTTTCCAACTCAACACAGTGATGTAATTCAACTATATCGGCAATTTCTCTATTCAAGCCACTTAGAAATCTTATCATGATAGCTTATCTATCCTCCTTGATATTTACTCGAATCATGGCTATCTCCATTTCTTTGTGATAATCTTCAACTGATTTAGACTCTTGAGTGAGCCTTTGCAATTTCTGATAGAGCTCTCTATAGTAAAATGATGGAACAAACATTTTTCTCATGATAGTTTTCATTTGAGTCCAGGTGGTGATGGGTGCCTCTTCATTACGTCTCCTAGAGATGAGTAATTGATCCTACCAAACTAAAGCATAATCAGTAAATTCAACGGTTATCAACTTCACCTTCTTCCCCTTAAAGTAGTTATGACATTCAAATATCAACTCAACTTCACTCCCATTGTAGATAAGTTTCAGCATCATTTCTACCTTAAAAAAATGAGTCTTCATCTTAATAGAATTAATGTTACTGTCCTTTCTTTTAGGTCTTTTTTGCACTATTGATTCTTCACTATCTTCATCTATTTCCCTTTCTATCTCATCATCATTCAACATATTTCTTCTTCTCCGATTTGCCTCTTTTGATTAGGACCACCTTGTCGATCTTGAAGGCTATCTATATCACCTTTCATGTTGTTTATGTCCCTATTATGCTTCTCAAACTGCCTTTACATTGCTTTTAACATAAATGTTATGTCATTCATGGTTATTTCACGCTTCTCACTTTTAGAATTTGATATGATGTAAAACCTGCAAAAAAAATGTTAGTAAAGAAAATTCTTCACAACACTCCTTTATGTGTTTCACTCTTGAATAGATTTGCCACTTTTCTCGTGTTTTCACTCAGGATTTTAGCATTTATCCTCTTTTATGCTCATACCCTCAAGCCTTTTACCACTCTATTCTCTTCTTCAAGTTGTACTTCAAAATTGAAAGCAGCTTAATCAAGATAAACAAGTAATTTTTTATATGACACTTCAAGGAATCTTAATGAATGAGAAGGTAAAACATTAACACTAGATGAAAATTGGATCAATAAAAACAGAATCTAAACTCACAAATTAAGGTAGGTGCATTTCTTTAAATTAATTAAAGTAACTAAGATACAATTAGCTACTTTTAGTGTAATGGAAATAAGAGATATATGAAGAAACGAAACTAAGAATACAAGAAAATGATTTTCGACTAATGATAATAGAATTGAGATCACTCATAATGAGAAATTTGAATATGTAAACCTATAATCTATTCCTAATGTAAGCTACACTCTAGACAGTAAAAATTATGCTATTGTGAGACAATATATGTGAAGTGG
Organism: Carica papaya; assembly: GCF_054855325.1. Taxonomy (NCBI): domain Eukaryota; kingdom Viridiplantae; phylum Streptophyta; class Magnoliopsida; order Brassicales; family Caricaceae; genus Carica; species Carica papaya. The sequence goes on from NC_142317.1 coordinate 9,107,247, forward strand.
ATGCACTTTGACTAAGATGGACAGAATTGAAAGTTCAATGAACTCGCCTTTTCTCTTTTATAATAGAAGCTGATTCTAATTTTTTTTTTCTTCATTTTCTCTCTTTTTTATTTTTACTTTTCTTTTGATTTTTTTAATTAGGCTAATAAGAATAAAATATGACAAGAAAAAGACCACAAAATTAAAGAATAAGAACAAGGTGCAACTAAAATTAAGAATAACAAAGATAAAAGTTGAATAGACTAAAGAAATAA